>NC_056731.1:1537930877-1538068377 GCF_019279795.1 Protopterus annectens | reverse complement strand
ATACAGTAGTGGATATATTAAACTCTCCTCATTGTAATATTTAACCTTTAGTAATAAGATGAATTTTAGATGGGACAGAAGTCATAACAATATACCATTTTAGTTGGGACAGATAAAATATCATTTTCCACACAGAAGTGGCAAAACTCACTGCTGGCACTTCTCTTAAAAACATGAAACTTTAAAAAAAATACAGTTCTTTCATCAGCATCTAAAACCTTCTTAAGCAAAAAACGATCATGAATAAAAAGAGAGGCAATATGTTTTAGAAAATTATTCCTTTCCATGCAGGAACTGACAATAACATAACTATGCCAGTGTCGTGGTAATAAATGATGTACTTGGTTAGGAAAGTTAGCACGTTAGAGGCCCTAAATAGATTTTTACATTCAGAAGCATAGCTCTCAACCTTCCATCTCCAAAATGAGGAACACTAGCACTCATAATGTGGAACAAATGGGCAAAATGTGGAACACGTACTAATGGCTTACTAACAACTTCAGCTAGGAAGGTCATTGGATGGTTAAAGTATGTTGGTTATACTTATAATGATCTTTTACTGAATTATTGTGATTTATTTCTATTTACCATTTATTTCACTTAAAAAATTCCTAACACTGAATGTGTTACAGACCCTTTCAATGTAGAACTTCGAGGAACATAAACTTTTTAAGATCTCAATTGAGGTATGTTCCTCATAATGAGGTACACTTGAGAACTATGTTCGGAAGCAATGTATAGTTTGTCCATTACTGACAATGTAAATTAAAGTTGATGAGTGCTCAGAACACTTAATATTCTTATATCTGACAGGATACCTAAATATTGAGGTTTCAGGGTGTAAGTGATTCCAGCTGAATGTTTTACCAGGTCTGTTATTTGGTCCCCATGGTTGAATTTTATCACATTCCCAGAATTAGTGTCTCACATATCTCTGTGAGTGATCACAACCCAAAAATGCACAGTTGTTGGCACAATCTTTGTCAAAATGATACACAGTTGTCCCGTATCATCTGTAAAGAATATATATAGATATATATATATATGTATATATATATATATATATATATATATATATATATATATATATAATCTTGGAGATTTTGTAATCTAGCAGGTAAATGAATCTCTGAAGCTGCTGGTGGTATCTTTTTTAAAAGCTTGCATTTAGCCTGAGACTGAATGACATAGTATAATGCTGGTTTGACCATTTCAATGGTGGTGAACTTGTGTTTACAAATTTCTATGCTTTCAGTTAGACTTAGGAATTGAGAAGAAAGGAATGTATTGAAGTAGGAATGATCAAAGCCATATTAAGTATCACATGTCTTTTCTGGGTATGTTGCACATTACAATTAAATTGATAAATGAAGATAAGCAAATGTATTTTCCATTTTTTAATTCAGTGCTATAGTAAGTCGTCTAATCTAACCACCAAAGTTTCCAAATGGCTATTTTTAATTCAAGATGATGCCATAGGGAATCAATAGACCCTATATTAATGTACTGGGTATAACTTTCCCAAATTACCCAAATTTCTTAGTGGTCATGAATGTTATTTCCAGACTGTGACACCATTTTAGGTGTAAAAAGCAGAGATTATATAGGCCAGCTCAGAGCTCTGAATGATATAATGACCAACATACTCTAATTCCAACCTATGCTTTTGCTCATGTGGGTTCTTTGGGCCAGATACAAAATATTGTAGCGTTATTGCTTTTGCCATCTTCTTCTAGGTCTATTTTACTTAGTTCAACTTATTTTTTCTGGAAGGGTTAATATAGCGACAATTGTTTTGATAAACTGCTTTGAAAATAAAAATTAAAACCGATGTTTCATCCTGAAGCCTTCTTCAGAAAGAATTGGAAAACTGTGCGTTGTTTTTATCTTTCATTGTTCTTTGAAGAAGACTTCACACTGAGATGTCATTGTGCATTCATTGCCTGTTTTCTTTTCTTCTAGAACACACCTTGAATAGTGGCTTTTGCTGTTATCCTTCCAAATAGCTGATATTAAATACTCTGTAAAACGTACGTCTGTTATATAAACATGAGTATTTTGAATATAATCTGCACACACCAATCACAGTTCAGATGTTTAAACACACAATGGCCTATACTCTTCCACTCCATGCCAACAGTGCAAATATAAATGTTGGATTTGCAAAGCAACAAATCCCATGGCATTTTATTTGGTAGCAACTTGTTTGGTATGTATTTTCAGAGTGGTATCATTCAAGATAAAGGAACATTTCAAATGATTGTAAATAGAAAGATTTGCTGAAGTAATGTGTTTAATATTCTCAGTACATACATGTTAGTATGTGTACATATTGTGGTGCTTTTAAAGATTATATATACACATTAAAGCATATGTCAGTATGTAAACGCTGAAATTCTGTCATTTCTTATATATGTAACTGTGTAAATGATATAAATTGTCACTTGTGTTGAAATCCAAACACAACTATCCAGTAAGGATATATGTATTCTTTACTTATTAAAGTTCATGTCACCTCTACACAGCAAATTTGGCATAAGGATAAAATGAACAAACTCCACATGATGGAGAAATGTTAAATATAATCAAGTACAGTATTTAGCTATTATCCTGATGAATACCCTGTTTTTGATTGAAACATATCTTTCTGGGTCATCTGACTTGACTAAACTAAGAAATACCAACACTTGCTAATGAATCATTTATATAAAATGAACAACAGAGAACCTGCTCTCAATGGTTTAGTATTATAAGTATAAATTCAATGCAAATGTGTATACACATGGTTTTATGTTAATATTTAAAATGGAGATAGCAGATAAAATGGAGTAAGTCAAATATAATTCTGATTTATTAATAGCTAAATCGTAATTACAAATAAGAATGACAGCAAAGGTTGTAACTTTATTGACATTTTAGTGCAAATAATAAAGTGATCAGATGTGTCTGGCTGCCTGGCTTTAAGATCATGTTTGCTAATCAGTGCCAGCAGTACATTGTGTTCCTTAGTGAAGAAACTATGATACCTAAAGTGTAAGGGAGCTTGTATGGCACATAACAGATTGAATTGTTACAAGCTAATTCTTCAAGAGAACAAGAAGTCTGTAAATGAGTAAGTAAAATGTGGGGCAAAGTGACACATAATGGCAAAATCTACAGTAATAAGCACATTTTGAGTAAGAAGCAATAAAGGGACTACTCAGCTTTCTGCCCTTTGGAAGATAGATAAACCACAAAATTCATGTACTGGAAATTATTTGAGACATGTCTTAAACTGAAACAATATAATAAAATGTTAGAGTAGAATATGTCTTCTCTTTCTGTTTCAGATGAGGTTTAATGATGTTCCCAATGACTTTAAGCCATTTGGCTAAGATCAAGTGTGGTATAAAATAAGCAACATTTTTTCTCTGGTAATTTTGTTCTACATTTCTGTGTTTTTACAATACTAAATGATATAAAAGTGTATGCAGTCCTTTGTTTTCACATGGACTGGATCCAAAACAGCTCACACTTGCAGTTATCATTGTAATATCACATTTCTGTCATAATTCCTATTCTCACACCAACATGCACTGTTTGACTGCCCTTGTTGTCATTACTATTATTCAAGTTTTCAACTAAGTTAGACATCAAAAGTTAACTAAAATTATGTAAAATTGCCTGTATAAACATATGTCTATATATATATATATATATATATATATATATATATATATATATATATATATATATATATAGTTATATAGTTATAGATATAGATAGACAGAGATATATATATATATATATATATATAGATAGATATAAAATTCTTCATATGTGGGTGTGTGGGCATGGGTGTGTGTGTGTGTGTGTGTGTGTGAGGTATGTGTATGAGTGTGTAGATATGGGTGTATGTTAAAAAAAACATGAACAGAGTCACACCTTTTCCTTTATTATTTTAATGTAATGAAATACGTAAAGAAAAACGCATGTTAAAATGTTCATACTATAAAATCTTCATTGAGTCACTACTGATATAACAAGTATACTTATTTTGAAAACTAACAAAAGTTCGCTCTGGAGAACCAAATGAGGGTACAGACCAAGTACCAAGAGGTTGTTTTGAGTAGTAAAAAGAAATTTATTGTCAAAATACCCAAACGTTTGTACACATAATACGTTTTCGAAAGTCTTCATCAAAGGCAAAACAGCAAATCAACAATGTCCTCCCCTTAAATAGATCCATCAAACCAACCATGGACCAATAGTTTCATTGAAACAATTATATATGAACGTTTCAATTAAAAGATGTTTAAAAAACACATACACTAGTCTTTCACTTGATATAAATAAAACACGTTACAAAAGCCAGCATGATATATAAAAATAGATATATGAATATAATCTATATATGTATAACCATAAATAAAAACAATAATATAAATGAATCATTTAAAAAATTATGTGTATATATAAACATATGTAAAAATAGTTTTTCCAAATCTGTAAGCTCTTACTGCCCTCTAGTGGCAGATTATAATTTTGCACTCCTCAACTTTAAAACTTGCATTATAGATATTGTATCATTAAGGCCAGGAATCTTGGTGGCTTCTAATATGATCTGCCAATATAACTCTCTGTATTCTAGTTTGGTTTCCCACATACCTCCCCTAATTTCTTTGGGTACCACTTCAATAACAAAAAAATTGAAGGAAGCTGATGGACAATTGAGAATATGTCTAAAAAGTGCATTGTTCATGTTCTCCTTTTTCATTTCATAATAATGTTCATATATCCTTGTTTTTAGCTTCCTTTCAGTTTTTCCTACATAAAAGGACCCACAGGGGGAACACAAAGCTAAATAAATCACACCATTGGTATTACAATTGGAAAATGCGTGGCTCTTAATGTACCTGTTTCTACTAGGTATAAAAATACTGGAACAATTTTTAACATGTAGACATTGGGAACATGAACCACATTTAAAAGTCCCCTTTTTTCTAGATGAATAATCTAGTCTAGAACCACCTCCAAATTCAAATAATCTCTTAAAATTCGTATCCCTCCTACAAATAAACTTCAATGGTGGGCTTTGAATTTGTTTTAATTTGGTAATCTGAAGAAAACGATCCCATTCTCTAGTAATTGCTTCTTTGATGTTACCTGAATCACCCGTGCAATCCATTATATATGCTCCTTCATAACTAGGGATAGAAGCAGAATCATTATTGTGTAGGTTAAATGTTTCATAACGACCTAAAATCAGTGCAAACCTCCCTTTCCTACCCACGACCACTTCATCGGTGATGTCATGAATAAGATTGTCAGGGTAACATCTATCCCTAAACATCTGGGTGACAGTCTCTACTTCCTTGACAAAATCCCCTTCCTCTGAGGTCATCTGACTAATTCTAACTAACTATCCTTTGAACAGGTTTAAATGATTCATTTATATTATTGTTTTTATTTATGGTTCTACATATATAGATTATATTCATATATCTATTTTTATATATCATGATGGCTTTTGTAACTTGTGTTTTATTTATATCAAGTGAAAGACTAGTGTTTGTGTTTTTTAAACATCTTTTAATTGAAACGTTCATATATAATTGTTTCAATGAAACCATTGGTCCATGGTTGGTTTGATGGATCTATTTAAGGGGAGTACATTGTTGATTTGCTGTTTTGCCTTTAATGAAGACTTTCAAAAACGTATTATGTGTACAAGCATTTGGGTATTTTGACAATAAATTTATTTTTCTTACTCAAAACAACCTCTTGGTACTTGGTCTGTACCCTCATTTGGTTCTCCAGAGCGAACTTTTGTTAGTTTTGGTTATTTTTGTTCGCTTTCATCTCTTGTCTGGATACTTATTTTGAACACATTTATTATCTTTCCCTGTTTACATGAACTCTTATTTCTTTTATGAGCTTCTTTTGCATATATGAAGCCCGCTGCATGTATGAAACATTGTTCTGTTATATAGCTCAGAAAAAGTGTAAGAGAGTATGTGTGTGCGTGTGTGTGTGTGTGTGTGTGTGTGTGTGTGTGTGTGTGTGTGTGTGTGTTTGTGTGTGTACGCACGCGCGCACATATGAGCTTGTATGCATGCATGTGATTATATAAGATTGTGTATGTCTGTTACACTGAATTAATTTTCATAATGTTTAGATGCACTGAATATACATTTGAAGATGGCACATTAAAGGCTGACAACTACCCAAGGTTGTACTAGTAAAAATGAATTTGAAGTTCATGCAATATATTATTAGATATATCCATGATGCTTGGTAAAAGAGTTGTGGGAGACCATGGAAATAAAAGGTTGTTAGCCAGAATTGTGCTTAACAATTTACATTTAGACAGCTAATCTCTGATCTAGAATTATGAGTCATTTACACACTCTTTATGAATGTACAGGTCCTATTGAAAATACTTGTCTGTATGAGTATGGATTTCTGCGAAAAATGATTACTTAGAGAAACATAAACATTTGTATTTTCTACAGAAGTGTTTCAGATTGTTTTCACTTAATATGAAAATTCAGAAATAGATGAATCCAATAGAAAGAAAAAAAAATCTGCAAAACTCTTTTGGAGCTGATTATAATGGTAATTTTTCAAAGGAAAAAAGTCAAATTTAATGAACAAGGCATACAAGAAAATAGAAAAAAAACAGTATTATTTCCAGATGCGCAGGCTTTTCACACCACCTTATATTAATTTTGTAGCTGTATGCACTCATATGAAAATGACATATCACTTTTCTTAAGTTTTATGATCTCACAGTTAGAACAAACTGCTTCCATTGTGAGTAGTCAAGTTACAACTAAGTTAAGAACCATCTATCAGAGCATGACTTGTCTGGAAATTATCATGACGAAAAAAGTTAAGTGGAAAATTGGAGGTGAAATACAGAGAAAGAAAGATAGAGAGAGATGACCTATTATAATATTTCCCCATGTAGCATTTTGGTGTCTTATGACTGCACCAACACTAGTGCCTTGGCTATGTGATCTATTAAGGATCTTTATAAAATAGCAGGATGTGTCTAAGATTCTTGCCATTCCCACAGTGATATGCATTCACTAAGAATTTCATAAAGAGTTCACATGGAGACAAGAGTATGCAGTCGAAGGGCAGCACCATGAGGCAGCACTTATGTATCCAATTGAGGAAAATTACAGCAGACATTGGAACATACAGGAAGTCTTACTTTGTCTGAGTGTAGGTGGCAGATTTCCTAGCAGTGCTCATAATCTTAGGATAAGGCTTGCATCATACTTCACTGATGTTACTCTTCTGCAAGCATTTCTTCTTGTCATTGTAGGCACATTCCAACATCCAAATGAAAGGGTCAAAATGTCATAAAGACTAACCATTCAGTAAAAACTGCAGGAAAATCCAGCCAAGCTAGAGTTTGTACTGTGTGATATCTTACATACCTTATTTCAGCTACACGGCTTCTGAACATCCATGATGTTTTACTTTTAAATCTTTATGGTTACATTCTGATCAATAACGCCTAACTCAACTTGTTGTTATTGCCTTTTCAGTGACCTCATCAGTGCCATCCTTACATTTGGCTGCCAGTTGGGATATTTTGCAGACATCTTTATATCTATGGACATCAGACTTGATTACAAGTTCTGTGTTTCTAAAGTATAATCAACAAACCATGTAGGCTTCCCTGATGAGGTCACTAAAAATGCTGAAACATGCATGTTCACAGCTAGTAGAGTTTGGATTTATTGCCCTGAATGTACCCATAAAAGAAGCCATGTAGCTGAAACACTGTATTTGTACTTAAGGGATCATTTGCATATATCCCATGGGCCTCCATTACAGGAGGTTTAAGGTATCACACAGAACTGTAGCTTGGCAGTTTTTACCTTTTGTTTTACATATAGATATAGCTAGAGATATAGATATAGCTAGAGATATAGGTATAGGTACAGATATAGATATAGTTATAGATATAGATAGATATACATATAGATATAGATAGATATGAAGAGCACATTCCATCAAAATCTCAGTTGGTTGATGTGTGCTATAGTTATATCTTATTTTCAGTTTTTGCTTACTATTGACGATTTCCATTTGGTAGCCATGAAGTTAACATATTTAAGTCAGTAAGTTTTGTTGGAGAGGATGGAGGTGGAGCTTGCATCTAAACAGCTGTTGTTGTTTGTATGTATTTCTTGTGTAAAAATCTACTATTGAAGAAGTGTGTTGATAGAGTATTCTGCAGTTTATTATGGAGACTCTCATCATATGATGAGTTGGAATATCATCTGGTATTGTTTTACAGTTTTGCTGTTCTGTTTTATGTTTTGTATTCTTGTTTGTGTAGTAAAGTATGGTTGCTGGTTTTGATGATTTAAGTTTTATTCAGGTGCATTTACAATGCATTATGTATTATGTTAAGTGTTCAATCACTTGCCGGAATTATATGTAATATATATTTATATCTGTATCTATCAATCTATTTGTTTTATTGTATTAATTTGTTAATTGGTTGAACTCTCATGGTACAAATGCATTTTCAGGAAAGAACCAGGAGCATGTATGGTTATGTGACTTGCTTGAAGTCACACAGAAGGCAAATGGAGGCTTAGGGAATCAATCCCTTGACTACTGGGTAAAAGTCATTATCAGCTTTACTGTATATTGTATGTTATTGTTCTTTTTAGTTTTCAGAAGCCACTGCCAGATGCAAATTGAATGCAGCCATACGTTTATAGCTGGTTGCTAGGTTATTGGTAACAACAGAACTTGGAAACAACAACTTTAGCATCAAGTTTCTTGCAAATAGCTTAAGATCAATAATCATATTCACTATACTGTCCATAGTAAAAGGCACAAATTTTAAACCTTTACTTAATAGTTTAAAATACTCCTCAGAGAAATATCGGGGCGTCAAATTTACAGTACCTCTATTCATAATTGGCATTACTGCATTCATCTGCGAGGTGTTTTGTTGGCTTTCTTCGGGCTGTCGTTTTTCCTCTTCGCCCCTTGCTGCTGCTGTTGATGTGCTGTCCTTAACATTGGGCTCCTTTCGGGACGGGGTTTGTGTAATGTTACCTTTTCTGGTTGATTTAAACAAAAAGGTAAAAAAGCGGAGATTTCAGTTTGTTTCTTCCCTTTGGATTCCACATGTTGTGATGTTGAAGTCGACATGCTAGGTGTATTCACATTTTTGCATCCTGCATTTGAATCAGTAACGGCTCCTTCTTCTCTTGGTTCTCCTTCGTCACAGCGTTGAAGCGTGGCTTGTACTACGCCTTGCGCACCAGCCTGCTGATTGGTCAGGATCTCCGTTGAGACAGATGGCACATTAAAGTCATCCAGCTGATCTAGTAGCCGAGTTACAGTCTTGTTATTTTCAGTTTGTTGCGATTGTTTATTGGATGCATTAAACCATTTGTACTCAGTTCTCGGCCATGAAAAAATATGGCCGTTTTTAAAATCTTCCACATCTCGTTGTAATTTACGTTTTTTTTGTGATTCCAACCTATTATCTAATAAGCGTATTTTTTCTATAAATGCTTGGTAACAGTCATTCGAACTGTCACCTTTAAGCGCTTACAGAACCTGAGATTCAAGAAGTTCTATCTCCTCAATTAAAGTTTGTTCAACATTTTCAAAGAAATTGTTCATAAGCCGCATGTAGTTAGCACTTAGCTCCAGATTGAGCTGCTGCCACTTTATTAACAGTTCCTCATATACATTGCCATAGGACGGCATTTTCAGTACTCGTAACCCTCGGGGTACGATACCTAGTTCTAAACATGCTGTAAAACTGAACCTTTGCCATTGCAACTGTTTGTAATTAGTAACTTTTTTCTCTAGTACATTCAGCAACTTATTCAGTTCATTTGCATCATTACCCACGGTTTGTCATGAGGTTTCGCCATATGGTTCTGAAACTGCAATAGTGGGTTGTTCGATTTCATCAACAGTCTCTTGATAGATGAAGTCATTATTTTAACAATCAATTCTCCAATGTTAATCTATCACAAAAGGCTGGTTCGATCCCCTCCTAGGACGTCCACTGCCATATAAAGATCGTACTTAATTAGATGAAAAACGCTGTCATGAAGTTCATAAAACTAGAGAAACACAGATAATCACCATAGAACACCAGAGTTTAATGAAGCTTTCGGGCTCTCAACCCTTCATCAGCATACCATGCTAGGTTATTGGCCCAGGAGCGATTTTAAGCCTAGAGAAGCTTACCCCAAATTTACCAAAAAATTTACGGTGTCAATATTCCAAGGAATTTTCTTAGTTCTGATGTAGGCTTGTACACTTCAAACATCCACAGACTGCTCCTGTTCATTAGTCACAAAGATGCCAAACAAGGGATAAATTTGCAATGTCCCATCCATTGGTCCAAGTTACTTTTGAATATAGTTAGGGATAAGCTTTGCTTCATGTAGATGGGAAGCCTGTTCCATAGAAAGGGTAGTCTTTGAAACATATGTATCCTTTCAAAATGTCTTTTTTTGTGGTCCTTTCCCTGTGGAACTCTGCTACTGAATGGTCTCTTTGAGGAGGTGGATTTTCCTTTTCTAACCTATTGTGTCCTATCAGTGAGCCAGCTGGCTATATATAAGGTGGCATATGTGTTTATGCCTAATTTTGTAAGTTTTTCTACAATGCCTGAGTGATTTATTGTGCCATATGCTTTGCCCAGGTTGAAGTAGGCAGTCTGTACTGTTTTCCCTTTTCCATAGCTTTACTGACTTTCTCAAAGAATTCCACCAGGTTAAATAGGCATAGCCTGCCTTTGACAAAGCCAAACTGGGTATGGTACAGTGTCTGTAGGTTTCCTGTCTCATTGTTTATCAGAGCTATATTAATTTATTCCTTGGCATTGCATACAAGACTAATCAGACTTATGGATCTAAAGTTCTCTAGTTCTCTGGGTCTGTGTAACCCCCCCCCCCCCCATTGTGTAGAGGGATAACCATTGCAGTCGTCCATTCATTTGGCAGGAGGCCTGTCTGGAGGCTTTGGTTAAAAACAAATTCTGTTGGGCCTGGCAGTCAATAGACCGTCAGCCTTATTATTTTTTTCTTGGAGTTTTGTATTGCTTTAGACAGAGAGAAGGCTGACTGTCTCTTCTGATAACTATGATTTTGAAGCCAGAGATCTTTTTTAGTTATTAATCTCTGTGGTCTCTCAAATTAAGTGATGTGTTTAGACAAACACATGCCTAAAGGTGCATTATTTTGAATAATGGGTCAGATGAGATACGATTAAATCTGCCTTAAACCTTATTTGCATCTAGTGGAGATGCCTTTGCAGATTAGATGGGCCAGATAGATGGCTTTCTGAACTACTGTAGAAACATGATAGAGAAATAAGGAATTATCGAAAGGACTGCCTATTTCACTTGTGACAGTATCTGATTAGATGGGAGTGTCACCTGCTTGGTATGTGAAAAAAAATATTCTCAAAGTGAACTATGCTGCATGTTTTTTTTTTTCATTTAAGACCATTGCCCTGCACCAATTGTTAATGTAACCATTTAACTTCTTTTCTCCAAGCCACTTTAATGTTCTTCATTTCTCCTTAAGAGAATGAAACAAATAACATCAGTAGGTGTACCTACCATATTACAAGTCTTGCACCATTTCTTACCTCAGGGCTTTAGCCTGTCCTGTGTGCCTTTCCAGTTGCAAAGCAGGTTCCTACCTACCTACCTCAGAATCCTGAAATTGTTCCTTCTCACTAAGGATGCACTCTGCTCCCCAACCATCATTTTAAATTTGCTGTACCTTGCTCCCTGTTTTGCTGTTATATTATACACTTTTGTTTATTTTGATGCTTTCATTTTTTAAACTCAGTTCAGCTTGCACTATTAATAAGGTCATTCAAACCTATCAGCTTACTGTTTCCTCCTGTAGTCTGAATTACTAAAACCTGCATTATTCTTTAAAGCTTTAACTTTGTATCTACTATTGCACCCAGAGTCTTTATATTATCTTCTACCCTTCCTCTTTTTTCTTAGTGTACCTTACATGGTGAAAAAAGATAACTTGCTCCTCGGCTAATGTTTACTGTTATACCTATTGGTTTTGATACCATAAATAAAGAAGGTATGTGCTTGGGCCTTTTGGATAACACATCTGTTTACAAATTCTTTAATGCTTCAACCAGTGATGGGTATGTCCAACATGTAACCACCAAGAATATTATTAACATACAGTGGATATAAAACGTGTACACACCCCTGTTAAAATGCCAGGTTTTTGTGATATATAAAAATGAGACCACAATAAATAATTTCAAAACTTTTCCCACCTTTAATCAGAGCATACACACCAGCAGTCTGGATTAGGAAGAGAGCATTCAGCAGCTCTATCCCAGAAGTCTATGCAGTTACAACTGCATAGACTGGAAGGGGGATCATAAAGAAATAGTGTGTGCCTGTTTTATGGACTTTAATGGTAGGGTAGTGTGTGTAAAATGCCCAAGTTGCTATATGGTGGTGGATAGAGAATATTACAGGCTTGAACCCTGTGCCGTGGGCCCAGCTGGCAAGAGCCTGAATTCCCTACTCACCACCATTTGTTAAACGTTTGCAAATTTTTGCCTCATATTTGTTCTGTTCCTCATAAAATCTGGGTTTTCTATATTTTTGTGTCTTTACACCATCAGTAGTGTAGTGGTGCAAGGGTAGCATTGTTGCCTGACAGTTACAGGTTCACTAGTTTGATTCTTGGCTGGGGTGCCTTCTATGCAGAGTCTATATGCCCTCCCTGTGGGTGTGCTCTGGTGTCCTCCCATCTTACAAAGATATGTGTCTGGTGTGTTTCTCCCTGGGCCTCTGCTGAAAATTTTGTTCCAAGTCAGACTTTCCTGCTTAACAAATATTAAATAAATAAAAATGACAAGCATTTGAATTTCAGACTTCATATTCTTCTGAAAGCACATGGTAACATAAAACCTTTTATTCTTGCAATGTTCTAAGTTTATAAAATGGATATTTGAAATGTGTCCCTATTTTTGGGACTGTATTCCCCCATTACTGGCTTTGTCCAGGTGCATTTTGCTGAGAGGTTGAGAGCTATGGTGAATACTGAATTCACTGAATATGTTTGGGGGCTGTATTCCCCCTTTATTGGCTTTGTTCAGTTGTTTTGTGCTAAGTGGTTCACAGGTATGGTAAGAACTGAATTCACTAAATGATAGCCATTTAAGTTCCAGTCTTCCTCTCTTTCACTAAACAGCTGATTTGCCATAGTGGTATGTTGCTCTGACTGTCTTGCACAGGGTCCTGGGTCCAAGACTTGGCAGTGAAATGTATGGTGGTAACACAGCCTTTTATTCTAGCAACTTTCCAACATTATACAAGCAATGTTTAAAATGTGTTCCTGGTTTTGGGGCTTTTGTCATCCCCCCCAATAAATTTTGACTTTTTCCAGATTTCTTGTGCTGCAAAGTTCAGAGATACAGCTGAGTGCTGAGTGGATTTTACAAGGAGCTGAGCGCTGCAGGGGAGCAAAAGTTTAGTGCTGCTTATGCTGAGTCTGTTTGCATTGTTATAGCAGAACAGATAGTGTACTTGCTTTTGATGCAGAAGGCTGTGGGTTCTACTCCCACAGTAGATAGATGCATTGTTGATACTGTACGTATTGCAAAGGGGTAGATGCTGCAGTCCTTTTTGGTGAAGATACCTAGTAACAATGAACCTGTTATCAGTTTGCCATCCATTCCTTATTGCAATATTACTAGCTTATCATTTTTTTAGTGTAACATAGGCAATTTATTCCTCAAGGGCAACATGCACTTTATTTGTAGACGAAAAAATGAAACATAAAGTTGTTTTCTGGCAGCTACCTCTTCATTAGTTACAAATCTCTCTAATGTGGAATTATTTAGATGACTTTTACTTCCTCAGAGATTGTGCATACTTACTGATGCTGGTGGACTGTAGAAGTTTGAATAGACATTTATGATAGAAATGTTCTGAATTAGGCAGTTTTGTCATTACTGGTGCATGCATTTTGTTTCATTGTTTACTGGAAAAATGTTCAAAACAATACATTTAAAATGTCCTCTAAAGCTGTACTGTATTGTACTAGGAATACAATTTAATACAATCAGGAAGGTGTATCAGAGCATGTGTATGTTTTGTGTGCAAGGGGCCTGTGATTTGAAAACAGCCCAAAGTTAATCTTTATCTGCCACTGGCAAAATGTATTTTCTTTGAATGTAAGTTTCAATGCTGTTTCAATGAATGTTGAGTTTCAAGGGCAGAAAAGTTTTAATGCTTAGTCTGTTTTCATTGTGAGACTGCATTGGTTTGTTAAGCAGATATCTATTAGTGTTTGTGCTGTAAATGCAAAATAAAACTTTCAAATGAAGTCCAAATCATCACAGAAGTAAAGCAGGATGCCCATTAGTGTTTATGGTAAATGGGGTGAAATAGCCAAGTGATGGTTCATTGGAATGGTCCATTTGACCATGATTTTGTGAGGGGGAAGGGTGACAAACTCAAAGACAGCCCCTGCTAAACTATACCTCTCAAGTGTCCAGATTTTTGCAGAATGAATAGATTTTTGCTTATTTTTGGTTTGTTCCTCATAGAATTTGTGGTTTTCTGGCAAATCATTTAGGAATTAAGTCACTAAATAATGACAGACACTGTGTTTCAGACTTCATAACCTCCAGACAAATGCATGCTAAAGCAAGACCTGTTATTCTATCAACTGTCTCAGTTTATACAAGAGCAATTTTTAGTACTGTTTATATGTTCCCCCAATATATTTGGCCTTGTCCAGATTTCCTACATTAACAGATTGAGTGGTACGTGCAAATAAATTGCTTTATAGAATTAGGTATATCCAAACCTCTCAACTGTCCCAGATTTTGGCTCAAAATGTTGCTCTTCGCCAATACCCCCACCACAAAATGGCAATTTTGGAAGAAAATGCGGAGGGTTTACAATTAATAAATAACTGTAATAATCAGAGTTATAGATTACTTTTATTTCAGAAATGCATGCAGATTCTTTTATTTTGTCAGCTGCTCAAGTTAGCAGTACTAATATTAAAAACGTGTCCCTTCTTTGACAGGTTCCCAGCTGTATTGTCTGGCTATTTTATATTTTTGCATCACATTTTTTGGTCTGTTTTTCATAAAATTGTGTTTTTTTGGCAAATTAGTGGCAAATCATTAAAGACTGAAGTTAGAAAATAATGACAGACATTTGAGTTTCAGATTTCATACCCTTCAGGAAATTCATACTAATGCAAGACTTCCTATTCTATTATCATTCTAAGTTTATAAAAGAAAAATTAAAAAAAAATGTCCTTATTTTTGGCCATTTGTCCCACTTCTATGTTTGGGTTTGTCCAGATTTCATGTTCTGAGGTTTAGAGGTATGACAAATGTGTCAGGGCCATCACAGTTAGCCAGAGACATTTCAAATTGTGGCATACTTGTTACACCCCACTCCCCCATGTAATGACTCAGGATGTGTCCAACCAAGGCAAGGAGCAGTTATGCAGTGTAAATGTGCAGAGTATCCCCCCATCCAAGGTAGATACAAGTACCACAGTGGCTTTTCATCTGTCCATGATGTTGCAGAATGTTCTGGTTTCTGTCATATTTTTATACTGTTGATTTATGCGTATTATTATTCAGAAAGTGCCTGTTGCTCTGTGTTTAAGTAGCAATGCTTTAATGACCATCAGGGAAGCTTGTCTGTGGAAGTTGCAAGTAAGCTTTAATAAGCATAATGTTAAAGGATTGCCAACATTGAAAGCCTTTCTGTTGTTGCCATGCAGAGAATACTTGCATAACTAGATAACGTATAAGCCTTGGGTATTGAAATGCATATGACAGTATTTGTAATAAAGGACAGGATTACATTATTTTAAGAGCTCATTACAGGCTTTACCTGCAGACTGAACAGAATGCCAATCTATCATATGTGGTCCATATCCTGTGCAGTAATCCTTTAAGCAATGTATGTTGAGCTTGTTTCCTGTTTGCTTTTCATTTTTTACTTTGATCATGTTTTCCGCATGAAACAAGTAGATAGTTGTTGTCAGGCAGCAGGTCTTTTTTGGATAAGAAACATTTTTACAAGTGGGGGTATCACATAGATTGCTACTTTCAGCATGTTACTTGGTACTTTAATAAAGCTGAATATGAATTATAATTAGAACTACAGTGCAAGGAGAAGTGGTTTGAGTTGAGTGCTGCTTGTTTTTCTTATACTTGATTTTGACTTGCATTCCAGTAATGTATTTAAAAAGTAATTTATGTTTTTGTGCCTCACAACCTTTTTGTTTCCATCTAGATATTAAGTAAGCTGTCATGCAGCCAATGAATTCATTTAAGTGTGTGCGCACTTATACAACCAGTGTATTGTACGTTTTTTATTTTTTCCCCTAACAGATTTCTTTGTTTTTCAATTGAATTGTACAAGTTATAGGTCACATTAAAGGTGGGAAAAGTTTTGAAATAATTTATTGTGGTCTCATTTTTTTTATATGACAAAGAACTGGCATTTTAACAGGGGTGTGTACACCTTTTATATCTACTGTAGTTGTCCAAGCCTGTCTAGGTCATGGCATGATCTCAGTATCTCTTCTTATTTCAGTACAGGAACATGGAAGATCCTTGATCTTGCTGAATTTTATATTCCTGTAGTACAGATCCAGTCCTCTTTCTCTCTCTCTCTCTCCCTTTCTTCAAAAATACTTATCTTGTCCTTAAATGGTGTTCCTGTAATATGACCCATTGACACAAGTGTTCCTGCTTCTCCTCCCTATAAACACTGATATCCATTTAATTAATAATCACTACTAACAAAATACATATTTTAATATGCAGACATAGGTAGCTATTTAATTTGGATGCAAGTATCTTATTTGTTTAGCATAGATCTATCTATCTATCTATATATATATATATATATATATATATATATATATATATATATATATATATCTACATACACACACACACACACACATACACACACACACATACATACATATGTGTATATATGTATATACATGTATTTTTAAACAAATGTGAAGTGCATATGTATGTGCTTGGGTCTACGTGAAAAGGCCGTAATCTCGAAATGCCGACAACGAGAACACCGACACCTGAAGATCGGCAATGGAGAAGACCGACAGTTGAGAATCCTCTTGCTGAGAACACCGACATGTAAAGGTAAATGTGCGATAGTGATGGATGTTAGGGTCAGGGTATGGGTAAGGTAAGTGTGCGATAGCAACAGTCTGTAGGGTTAGGGGCGGGTTAAGTGTGTTAGGGTTAGGGCGCGTGTTAGGTGAGTGTGTGATAGTGACGGACCTTAGGGTAAGGGTTTGGGTTAAGGTTAGTGCATGGATAGTTGTGTATGTAAGGTTCACTGTAGGTTTGTAAGGTTTTTGTTGTGTTTGTGTTGTGTGTGTACATTTTGGACAGGGGATTTGTTTTGTTTGTTGAGTGTCGGGATTGTGGTATGTCGGGTATGTGATGTTTCATGTTTCTGAACTTTCGGTTTTGTGGTGTCGGTGATTTCGTTGTCGGTGTTGTAGTGCATCGGTGTTGTCAGGTAGACCCGTGTGCTCTTAGTGAAGTCAACATATCTTATATCTGAATATTTTTTGGCTTGTTAATGAAGGAGGCAACAGGGAAATGTCTCTGCCTTTAGGGAATTTATAAGAATATGAGAAACAATAAAAAAGAATGACAAGTTGTTTGATAACTGGAGCAGCCTTGCTGAAAAGGAGGCATCAAAAACAGTGTCAGAATTCACAAATCATAGAAGAGGAATAAGACAAGTTTAGACTGGGTAGGATGAAATACAGATAAACTATTGGTAAAGCAAGATTGGCACATTTTCCAGAACCGTTTGGAAAACTGTTGACTAGGTGGGCCAAACCATACTTTTTTAACATTAGATGCTAGATGTCTAAGTTGTTGTTTCTTGTTTCTTTATTGTTTTCCTATTTTTTTCTCTGCTGCTTTGTTGGACTTTACTAACGTGCCATGGTTTATTTGTTTCTGAAGTGATCCACTGCGCTTTTAGAATTACAATGACCGAATGTTTTTATTCCAGTTGAAGTTTAGCATCAAAAATGATCTTCATGAAGTGTTGTGTTACATGTATTCTATTATTATACACTTCTACTCCTAGGCTAACCAGCAGCTGTCTTGTGCCAATGGCTTTTGTAGCACAAAGACTAATAAACGCCACTCCTGATCTGAATTAAATATTGTGGCAACTTTTCAAGATGATATAAAATAAAATTTCTCTCTAGTATGTTATTTGCAGAGCAGAGCTTATTACTCACGTGCTGAATAGTTCAATATCCATCTTATTAAGGAATGCACAGGGTTTCTCTATATGATATGATTTATTATTTTGGTCAAATTAGAGAATATTAAAGATTTATTATTTTGGACAAACTAGACAATATTAAATATAAGTAGTGTGTCCTACGTTAGAATGGTAAGAGAGAATCGCAGTTTCTTTAATACTACTTCAGTTTTGGTTGATTACATGAAATATTGTGTAAGGATCATTTCTTCTGCTTAAACGTCTGATGGTTTTGTTCTTCTAAATCATTGATCTTGACTGCACATTTGTCATCAATTCTCAGGAACAGCACTTTCTGTTATTTATAATATTTCTGAATGAGTGTTTGTTGCAAACACAGCTGCATATTAATTATGAAATTCCCTGCAGTCAGTAAGATTTCTGACAGTGTGTACTGAGCTCCTCAGCTATAAATGCTTTATTTAAAAAAGCAGCCTCTTCCCCTACAGTTTCATTCTTTCATGATGAAGAGCTGCATTGTAATTAGGGGCTTGTCTGTAAAGCTTACTGCTAGTACAGGATGTTCTAAAAAAAGTAACCCTTTAGAACAACACTATTCACATCAAAAGGAGAAAGAGACAGGGAGACAGTAATAGAGATGTAAAATCAAAAGCTTCGTAAGGAAAGCAATTTACCCTGAACTCTGGCTATGATGCTCGCACCTACTAGGAGGTATTAGTTATTAAAATAGAAAAGAGGAGCTATGGCTCTGGGTTCATTCTTCCTGTAACAAAGGTAGCTTGAATACAAAACATATTTATTTCATTCAAGAAAAACTCTAATGAAAAAGCAACATTAACACTTTTTTTTTCTGGTGAACAGTAGGTGTGTGTTTATTTTATTATAATCTTTCATGCAGTAAATGAAACCAAAGGGCATTTTAAAGTTTGGAAGCTGCTCTCTGACTTAGTGTGATAAGCCCTTTTGATGTTATCTTATCATGATTAACATTATTTAAAATTCTAGTTGCTATCCATAATTATAAAGTTCTTTTTTTTTTTTTTTGTAATATGATGTATACTCGTTGACCCCTACTACTTGCTGATCATTATTCCTCTGCCCTCTACCATCCCCTTTTTCCTTTTATGTCTAGAACAAGTTGGGGAAGCCATCATTCCCACAGCAATATGCATTTTTCCCATTGGGTCCTAACCCTATCACTTGGCGGTGGACATGTGTGCCCACATTGGAGGACGGACATACTCTGCCCTAGCACTGAATGAAAGTGCCCCCACTTACATGCTTACAAGGGCTGCTAGAATTTGCTTTGTATGCCAAGCCTATTTCTTTAGTTACAGCTGTTTCATCTACAAATCTTTACTTACATTTGGCAAAACAGCTTGCAGACCACTAGCCCCTCCTCTCAGAGTAGGCAAGCTAACATCTGCACTTACTTCTACCATTCCATGCCCGAATTTCCCAGTATTTCACAATCAGTGTAAGACATTCTGCAAGCTTGTTAGCTTCAGGCATCTGAACTAGATACTACCGAAGAATATCCATAGTAATTCCTGAAAATGGCACTGCATCCCTTGTCCATGCACTGTCACTTCACTAGATGGAAAATATACTAGAAAAAAATGTACCTTCTCTTAGAACATTCTGTAGCATAAATATTGTCAGTTAGAAATGGTGCCAATGAAAAGATGAAACTAATCTAAAGTTGCAGGCAGCACACTCCCACACTCCCACATCTTTCAAGGAAAAAAAAATGATGACTTGTTTAGGGTTATCTGTACCAGAAACATAGTACTTGCAGCTTATAGCTGGCGTTTAATTTGTTTACTGAAACTCTTCACTGGTGGCAGCAGGTCTATTTATTCTGTAGATATTCCTTCACTGTCTTCTGTAAGCTAATTTTTCCTTTTTGGCATTTATCATATTTTGATTTTTTTCTGTTATGGAAAACTCAATGCTACCAGTTTTAAAATCACTTTAGAGACAATAAAATGAACATCCTTAAATGCATAATAGCATTTCTTTTTGTTTCACTCCTAGATTTTTTTTTTTTGTCACATGGAAAAAGTACACTTATTAACTTGCATTGTGAGAAGTGAAAGAGCAGGAACACTGTTTAATTGTTAGATTTTTGTGAAGATGTTATCCCCTTCCTCGGTCACATGATTTCACAGATGTGGGTTTTCCCTAATAAACTAAGACAATTAGCCCTGTTGCTTGAAGTGAAGCATAAAATAGTGATGTTTTATTATACCTATCCCTTGGAAGACATCCTGTATTCCTCCAAGTCTGAGCAATCTCAGTGGCAGTATATTCATAGTATACGAGTGTGTGGGCAGAGCCCTAATGTTTAGAGTTGCTAGAAATCTTTCCTTTCTGCAAATAAATACATAAAATAATATCAACACTTTGGTTTTACTGTACCCTTCCACTGGTTGTTAAAATGTATGTTTGGTGACATTTTAAGACTTTGGCAGAATTTTTGCAGCAACCAAAATCATTAGATCAAAGCTAAGGGAGGCAGGTATAGTAAGACAGTGCCATTAAAACTCCAGTGGGGAGTTTGCAGAAAGCAAAAATGAATTAATAGAAGACTATAAAAACTTGATGATGGCCTTAGAGGATATTCAGAGAAAGCTTGAATTTAAAACATTGCATTTCTATTTCAACGGTCAAGATAAAGTCCAGGAAAAGGAAAGACATGAGTATTTATTTATATTTATTTATTTATTTATTTATTTCACATTTATTAACCAGGATAGTCTGACTGGACAGCGAGTGTCCATTTTCAGCGGAGTCCTATTGAGAAAATCTCCAGCATGGTAAAAAGAGAGAATACAATTTCCAATAACATGAGAGAAAAAGTTGTAGATTATTTTAACATAGTATAATAAGTTACAGCTTGCATTGTGTGCTTAATGCATCATGGGTAGAATAGGGTTTGGGTAAAAAAAAAAAAATTTTAAATGGCATCACTAGTCTGGAGAAGAATCAATTATAAAATAAGGTGGATCTCTGGCTCATACCTCTCAACTGTACAGATTTTTGCAGAATGTACACATTTTTGCCAAATATTTTTGGTCCGTTTTTGATAAAATTGTGTTTTTTTTTTGTCAAATTAGTGGAAAATCATTAAAGACTGAAGTTAGAAAATAATGAAGGACATTTAAGTATCAGACTTCATACCCTTCAGAAAATCCATGCTTATGCATAACCTGTTATTCTATCAATTTTCTAAGTTTGTAAGAGCAATATTTAAAAAGTATCCCTATTTTTGGGCCTTTGTCCCACTTTTATTTATGGCTTTGTCCAGATTTCTTGATCTTAAGAGGTTGAGAGATATTGTGCATCTGTACTGTTCCTTTTTTTTTTGCAGTTTACTATGTTTTGTGTCTTCAGCACAATTAATTCCTTGAGGGTTATTTTATCTTTTATTTAGTAAAGATTGTCTACTGTGTTGCCAGTTTTTGAATTCTGATAATACAGTTTTCCTAAGTAGGGTCCAGGATTATTTCTGTGTACCAGCAGTTACTTTAAAAAAAAACTAGAGTGCTTTTATTTTTTGATCAACATTAAATGAGATTGGTTAGAGAAATACTACGATTTGCAAACATGGAGATAAAATAAAAAGCTGTGCATACTTTACAACAGTAAAAAGTTCAACACAGTTCTTTAAAATAACCATATACATAATTGCTGGAGGACTATATATATTTAATTGTAGTATGGGTTGTTAAAATGCTGAATGTGCAAAAAGGTATATCACGTAACAACAAGCAATCAACATTAGCCAAAAAAAAAACGTGAAGAAGAGCAGGTAAGCAAACAGTACTTTTATTCCCCCAAAGGAATGTCCTTGTGCTTTACCAGCTTTGTTATAGAGGGGAAATAGCACACCAGTAGGATCTGCTAGCAGTCCCAGGCATGTGCATACAGACAGAGCAACCAGTATGCCAGCTATTATATCTGGCAGCATGGAGGGCCCAGTGAAACCAAGCAAAGGGAATAGTCATTTAGCCACAGGTAAAGTGTAAGACTGGGGCAGTCTGAAATTCCACAAATCAGTCACCAGTGTCAAAGAATCAGTACAGCTTTCAGTTTCTTTTTGTATAATCCACCAGCACTACCCTCATCCTTTGCTTTTTGTTTACCACTGGCATTGTAGGAAGGGATGAGTGCTCTTGTTAGTAAAATTACTACTTTTCAATCCCCATCTGCAACTTTACAAGTCACTGTAGCAACTCTTCGATTGCTGTGGTCACCAGACAGCCTTGCAAGGAACATATCAGTTACAGTGCTTTAGAGAATTACTGCTCCAAATATGTTTTGCAGGAGTACTGCAAGGGTCTGAAAATGGAACTTCTCTAGCCAACAGCCCACATTTTAGGCAGGATATTATTAAGTACAGTTTTATTTTTAGTAATGTCACAAACATGAAAATAAATAGTCTAACTGGTTCAAAACAAAAACCGTAGTGGTGCCTTTGATTATTTTTCCATCAAGCAGTACTGAAGCACCTCACAACATTTCTTAAAGCCCCAGGCTGTGGGCCTTAGTTACATCCCACTTGAATCTCTAAGCTCAAGATATTTCTTTAAGTATAATGCCACAAGTTATCTCTAACCACATTCTCACATTCCATGTTTCCAGGGGCTTGCAGCCAAGCTACAGCTCACCCTCTCAGAAACTTCATTTGAGGAATAACATTCTAATGCTAGTTGTCCTAGTCCACTTCAATAAACACCCAATACAGAATGACATTTGACGACCTTTATTGAACATCCATACACATGATTGTTGACCAGTAATTATAAATTTCACCAAAAATATGCCACAGGTAAAATAATATCTATGAAAAAATATATAAAATAACCATAAGGGCAGCATAACCACTCACCCTTGATAAGCAGCATCCCCCACTTGCTCACTTATCTTTGCACTAACAAGGCAGCATTACTCCGCTCACCTACAATTTATTGAATTACACCATCATCCAAATAAGCAGCTCGGCTTGCTTATTAACTTATCCAACAAAGCAACTGCTCACTTTCCTTCCCAACTTATTGAATTGCACATCCAACATCAGAGGGAGAACAGAAGAGGGCAAGCCTGCCCCTCTTCTCTACCCACCAGCCTGACCAGGCTGTTCCCCCTCTCTCCGACCACTTCCAGCAATCTAACCACCATTAAGGTATTAGCCAAACATCATTCGGTGTACCCCATCTTCTCTAACCAAGCTGGATCCAATTTATTGAATTACACATCCAACCAAATAAACAGCATCCTTACCACCGCTCAGTTATTTTATTATCAAGTAGCCTCCAACTGCTCACTTTCCTTTCCCATCTCATAGCTGAAATTAAACCCCGATCCCTCTACAATGCTAAAGTGACAAACCATAACCTCATAACCTAACATAACCTTTGTATATTGAGTAAACTCTCCTTACCTAACCACCAACAGCAACTTCACAGTGATTCCCATGTCATTACCTACCAAATGCACCACCAAACACTAAATCCACTCCAGGCGAAACCACACAAGCACAATGTACCACCAAAACTCTAAGCCCAATATCACCCAGCACAAAACAAAGTCAGTGACATGCCATCATGCCTAACTACAGCTCCCCATTCCCCACAATAGATATACTTATGACTAAAATCAGATTTTGTTTTATAATGGATCACTTAATTAATCCTGCCATCATACCCACTATCCATTATAAGGCAAGAAGCATTTGGCAAGCAAAGCTCCCACTGTTAATGACATCAATACATCCCTGAAAAAATAACCACACAACCTGTAGGCCAATGACTCTCCATATGCCAACGCCAACCCTTGCAACCAGCTTACCTTGACAATAGGCAAGGTCTGCTGATCTTTACACTATAAAACCTACTCTTCCAGCATATAACCACCATCCAAAAGTTAGTAAATTACATAACCCTGTCACCCATGAAAATGTAGAAATTACAACTAAATCCTCCTTAACCAACTGAAGTGTCCCACCCTGTCCCCATGAAAATGTAAAATTACAGCTAATTCCTCATTGCCAACTGAAGCGTCCTGACCTGTTTGCAAGCCTGAACCAAATAACACAACGACCTGTCCTGCCAGCCTCCTACCCCTTGTAAGCTGCCACACAATTTGACCAGGCTAACACTTCTACCATATGCTTTACTTATGAAAAAATCCTGAAACAAGCATGTAATCCTGCTAACCCAGCCTGACAACCAGCAACCCACTGTCATGTCAACCAAGTGAAAATGGGCCATATTCCCTCCACCTTCCACTACTAAAACTGTGATACCTGCTAAACTGAAACAAAGTCCTGCATCCCTTGGATTTTATTTATTTATTTAACATTTGCTGACTGGGAAAGTATAACTTGGAATGAGACAATTTTCAGCAGTGGCCTGGGGAGAAATACTCCAGATGCATGTCTTTGAAATGTGGGAGGAAATCGAAGTACCCAGAGGAAACCCATGCAAACACAGGGAGGACATGCACACAAAAGGGACCCCATCTGAGAATTGAACCTAAGAACCTCTTGCTGTGAGGCAACAACATTAACCACTACACCACTGCACCGCCTGAAGGGATTTCCCCTTTAAAACTTTCTTTCAACAAGTTATCTTGCATACAATAATGAATCAACCTTAACATCTGCTAGGAGACCCAAAACCAAGCCCTCATCTCTTCAGCCTAGCCACTGGAGCCCTATTTCCTATGTATCCACAAGTCTCGTCTACCTGTAATTCTCATCAAAACCCTACCTACTCTTAGAAGATGCACATGTTATTTACAACTTCCTATCAGCATGAGGGAAAGAATATCAACCCAAATAAATAAGACTACCCATCCCCATCCGTACTCCACCCTACCTCCCTAAACACTTCTTCCCTTTGTAAGAGACAGATAGTCCTATGTATTGTCTCCAATACTCCTTGATTCAATAGAAAATCCCTAAGAAAACCCCTTCTATTATCCATGTAACAAAACATCCTACACAATTAACCAACTTGCCTTCCCCATCTGTCACCTATACCGCTGAATACCTACACACACACTTCAAACAAAAGCATGAAACCTACACGTTACCCACAAACATACCATACTTCCACCCCCTTTACCTTAATATTGACAAGGCCAAGGCTGTACCCTACTGCAACAAAACCACCATGCACTACCTAAAACCTAACACGTAAGGAAACTTAACACCCAGAGGTCCCCTCACATGTAGGCAGTAAGCCATAAAGCCTTAAACCTTACCTACTGTTTAAAATTGCTAATACCATCAGACTAACCCCATTCACATCAATGAATTCACATGTCCTTGTACTTCCCTGCTGCAAACCCTTCACCAGTAAAACAAAAGGTCTGGATCATAGGAGATTACTAGGCTACTGACCCTTAAGGCCCTTATAAGCCTAGCCAAGAGTTTAGCCCATGTTTAGACAAATCAGTACCCAATGCCCCTGTTGTCCAGCAGGGACAATGGGTGAAATCCCACGGGTATATTTTCTGTTTCCCATTCAGTTATCCAGGTTGTGCTTAAAAATGGGTAAAGAGGTACTCTTCTTGAGGTGGAGAGGAAGTCTATTCCATAGATGAGGGAGTCTCTGGGACACAAATCTGTCCCACCAGCAAGTCTTGTTAATGTCACAGACCGGGTTGAGGCTGTGCATGCAGGTTACTCAAATGAAGCTTGACTTGCGGATATGCAGCAGTCCCATCAAGGTGGCATCCAAGGTGAGGTCTGAAGTTGGTACCTTTGTTAATGGGGAGACTCTACCTACCATACCCCTCTAAGCATTACCAAAGGTAAAAGTTTCCAATACGAAGCATGCAAGTAGTAGCAGCACTTGCCCCCCGAAAAGCCACCATCCTCATTTGATGACTCCTACGCACTGCATTGCCCGTGGAAACAGATTATTTTATGTGGCCACAAAGTAAATAGTGTAAATTTTAGCTTCTTGATGTAAATTTGAGGCAAAACCTGGATCTCCTGTGACCATTTGTGTGTCCCCCGTCCCCAACGACTAACACTCCTCTCTGCATGCGTGCAAGTCACTTCTAGACACTGCGGGAACATCTTTAAAAGAGTCTGCTGCTCGGCTGACTAAAACCAAACACTAAACCACCAAAATTGTATGCTAGCAGTAAAATCTTTACGTTTAACCACCGACTAGGACATCATCTCCAGCAGGGACCAAAGACACAGCCTGCCCCTCTCAAACAGTCAGTGGCCAGTGCTCCACTGGCAGCAAGAAATCTGGACAAGGATATGTAAGTAAAAGTGAGGCAACTGAGGGGCCATTTTAATTGCTATCTCACCAATGGGTTTGCGCAAGTCTGCCCCTCTTATTTATAGAAGTCCATCGAAGCCTATAAATTGTAGAACTCAAGGTCTGCCCATATTTTTAACTGCAATCTTCGAGGATTCCAATACTTGTACCAAAAAGCCACAGATTTATGAAAAATGGACCCAACAATAGAGTAAAATGCTGGTGAAAATCTGTACTATTAAAAGGTATGCCAGACATCTGTTCAGGAACCATTTATCATGACAGAAACCCCAGTTATATCATCCATGCATGCCCCTTCAGAACAACTGCCTCAGAGCACCAACAATGACATTAAAGCACAGGTCTAACCACGCAATGTGCAACATTATACCCACAATTAATATGCACACAATTACTCTGACCACCATTAAAATAAGTAATAACCCAACAACCATGCTATCCCCATCCTCCTCACCTGAGTTTGACTACTTACCAACGTTACCCCTTTCATGAAATCCAAGGCCTACATGCTCCATATTACCTACCAGTCGTCATGGACATAATACTTGCCATAGCAAGCTTACACCAAAAATGTGACTCCTGCCTCAATTATACTTGAGGAAACCCCTAAGCCCCTCCCTATCCTTACCTCATTTCCTCCTAAACTTCCCTCCATCCCATTTAACCCTATCCTCCCCTTATTCTCTTAATTCCTTCTAAGCTATATCTATCCCCATTTAAAGATGTCCCAGGACAAAATGGTCTGTTCCAAACCTCATTTCTCCAGGCACCTTCCTTTTATTTCAGCATAGTTAGCAATTAGTGCCTTGTTAAGATGACTGATCCTTAATTTTTGCCTAGCTGTTGTGAGAAAATTCCCATACCCTAACTGCACATATTTTAAAGACAAATTCCAAATTACCTATGCACTAGAGACTATGTTTTACTGTCTGTCTTTCAATGCTTAATGTTTAGGGAGCATTGAGTAACATATCTGGCACAATGAGTTCGGAGAATAAGATTTGTGATGAATGACCTAGCCACATGTCATCAAGTTTTCATATCCAAAGTGACAGATATTTCATTTGTTACATTATGGGATTCAGGAACATTTCCTCTTCAGTTGTAGCTTTGAAACACAGGAAAATAAAAAAAATAGGTGGGATTGATGGAAAACATAGATGTAACAGAAAAGGGATAGACGTGGTTGGTACAAGCACAATAAATCATGGTACAATGATTTTGGTAAAAACACACAGGGAAACATATGGAAGGTTGTGTAGCTGATGAAGTGATTGCTGTAGACATTGTTTTAACTAACAATAGATATGAAGTATTATCACATTACTGAAAGTGGATAAGATGAATGTAATATGAAAAGAGAGGAACTAAAAGTATGGAAAGCATTAGTATGAGAAAACAAGAAACCAGTAGAAACCAGTAAATGACAGATAATATCAGAGTATGTTATGTAAATATTAATGAAATGAAGTCTCAGAGAAGGAGAATATTAGTAACAAAGTGAATCAGTTTAAATGCATATGATCTGTTAGGCTTGCTGGATGTCCATACACTGAAAGTTCAAACACAATAGTTGGAAGCAATAATGAATTGAAAGTAGCGCAGCTCAAAGAAGAGGATAGATGATCAGAAATTATAGTAATATAAGAGAAAAATATAAAATTAATAGACATTGCAGTGGTATGGATGGGGAGAAGTATAGTACAGGTATAATAAGTAAAGGGAAAGCAATAATTTTAGTATATATTTATGCTCAAATTAATCCATGTAATAGAAAGGAGTTGTTAAAAGGTTAAAAGCTTTTTCTAGTTAATAAGAATATAGTCTGGATAATAAATTTTAATATAAATTTAAGAGAAAAATCAGAAATTGAATGTAAATATTAAAACAAGATTCAGAATTATAAGATTTGAATTTAATGTTTGATTAAAGAAAAGAAGTTGACATATAAACAAGGGCAGAAGGCAAGCTCAATCATTTAGGTGGTTTATTGCAATAACGTCAAGCAAATAGTTGTGAAGTCATAAGAGTTATGTCTTCAGACCATGTAGCCACAATGAATTTTGAAGAGTAAGAAGTAGTATACAAATTGATAAATCTAAAAAGTCTAAGTGGATAGCTTGTGAAGGAAGGAGTGTTTTCAGCAGGAGAGTGAAATGATATTGAATGATCGTGTGAATATGAGAAAAGATTGTAAAACAGAGAGTGACTAATGGGGTACCCATAGGTATGTGAGACCCACAGAGGTCCTAGCCAATGTGTTATTAGTATAATTAATTGGCAGCAATCTGTTGTTAATCCTAAGCATTTGTGATTATAAATGTATTATTGGTTCTCCATTGTCAAAAATTTTTGCTTCTGGGACTAACCTATAGTTAGTTAACTGGTGAAATCAAGAAAGGAGTGCAGTTAAATTTAGGACTATAATAACTGCCAAAATTATTTCTTTACCAAAGAAATCAAACCATTTTTTTCCACGCTGGAGTCCCTTATATAACTCTTGCAATCTACAGCAGTGGATGTGCGGCAGGTAAAGGTTACTACTGTGAACTATGATCTTTGTCTACAAAGTATGAGTGCATCCATTGCACAGCACCGAGTATGCACGAATGAGCAGTCAGCTATAGTGGCTACACATTCCTGCCATATCCAGGAACTGCAGTTTAATTCACAGTGGATGGAGTTCAAAACTCAGCATAACAATGTGTGCATTTTGGGAGCATGTTAGTCCATCAAAGGTGATTTCAGCAAACTCAAAGAAGCCAAAGCCACTTCACCAAAACTGGCTTCAACAAAAGTGGAGGTACTGTTGTGGGACCTCAGAGTTAGCACATATATATATATATATATATATAGATAGATAGATATATATATGAGGGTGGTGCAGGGTTCCTTCCCCACCTGCGAAGAAAGATTGTTTCAGTGTTCCCTGAAGACAGTTTTGGCAAACTGTTTTCATTTTATTTGCATTTATCAAAACCACATTTGATGGATTGGCATGAATCCATGCATTTTCAGGTTGCTAAAAAATATTGAATGACATGATCAATTTCATAAAAGTTGGGAAAGTTGTTGGGGTGGGGATCAAGCCTGTGAGTGAGAGAGCTGATAGAATCAGTGATTCACTGCATAGACCACAACTGTAAATGTACCTCAGCACTTTATTTTAAAGTGCCTGGATTACAGTTAACATGAAGCCATCCTTAAGAAAGATGGAAAAGGCTGGCAGTCACAATTACTGGGCATCCTGTCCACATAGACCCTGATTAGAACACAATGATCTATGCAAGAAGAAAAGAGATGTGTTTTTCTATTAGACTTACATTTCCAGCCATACTTTGCAGAACTAAAAATGGCCATCTGCACCAGTTCTATTCTCCAGTTGAACTGGTGTAGTTTCTTAAGAGCCTTTTACAGCATAAATTTACATTCAATGCTGAGGCTATGTAAGAGGGTGCAGTCAACATAAGGTAAGTCAACAACGGCTTAAGGAAAAGCAAGGAAAATCCATTTCAGTCTTTCCTGTTAAGGACACAGTATGAAAAAAGGGGAGGGAAACTTTGATTTGGAATTAAGACTTAAAAGTTGCAAAACTATATGGCAGTAAACAGTCTGTTTTCTGCGGTTAAACTAGATTACAATAGGCTTGAGGTTCTAGCCTGCATACCTTTGGAGGAGAACACCGAGGTGGGTTGTGATGCCTCCCCTGCTTCTGGAATCTCAGCTGAAGAATTAGAGAGCTTGGTCCGCTTGGCAGGCATCAATGAATCAATGATATCATCTGCTGGCAGTGTAAAAGCTGGCATAAGAACGCACTGTCCACATGAACATGACTCAGATTCATTTCACTCTTGGGCATTCCTGGTGAGAGGTGCTGCTGTACTTGTGAAAAAGTAAAAGACTGTGAAGGGATGTGCCATATTTGTGATTTCAGAGTGATAAAGTGGATATTAAGAGGACTTGAAGGGATGTCTGGTCAAGTTTGAGTTTACTGCACTGGAATATATGTGTATGTTATTAGATATTTGTCTACAATTGGAGGCTACTGATTCATATTGCTATTTCTAATAGAATTTGCTGGTTTTTGTTTTATGGTAATTATCATAGGACCAGAATGTATTATGAAATCTAATGTTTTACAGGCCATTGATAAGGGCTTGTTAGTTCATCAGTTTAGGGTTAAGTGTGTTACTTGGAAAATTAAAGGTGTATCAGCTACCCATAAGGCCAGTACTACTATGAAGGTACTAAATAAGAAAAATTCACATTTGGTTTTGTTGTAATACTAATACTAATACCCATTTGTCAACCAGGTAATCCTACTGGGCATGCAGTCCCTTCTGAGTAGAGACCCAGGAGAAGCATCTGATTAAGGGACTTTGCTCAGTGTTACTCAGTAGGCAGATGAGAGCTGAGGGAATCAAACCCTGTACCACAGAAACTACAGCTGAGAGCCTTAATAGTCTGCACCAGCTGTCAGACTAGGACTAGAATAGGGCCTTTAGTCCATGCAAGGGGACATACTTGTTTGCTTGAGCTTCTTCAGTGAAGCAGAGACTGGTTCTACTATTACACCACTCTCTTCCTTGGACATTGTTAGCTGTGGAGAAAGATAACGGTGCTAGGTGGATTATTGCAGTTTCCAGATCCTGTACAATAATGTTAGTTGCAAATTTGTGTCGGGAAAATGAGGATGATAATGGGCGAGTTTGAGATTTGCAGAGGGACATAGGGAAAATATAGAAGCATCACCAGCATGTTTTAATAAAGGGGACTTCACCATGGCTTTGGACTCGGTACAAGATAGAATGCCTGTGGAGACAATTCACACAAACTACAAAGGGACATTGATGACTTTAAAATGGGTCACATCTTTTCTTGGCCGAGGACCCAGTCAAATAATATTAATAAAATTCCTCGTACAAAGGAGAAGACTAATAGGATGGATGAACTAGATACATTTACGGAGATGGAAATGTCTTCTAACACTCAAGATGGGCGTATCCACTTTTCACAACAGTCCAATCGTGAGGGAGGGTCTGCTATTGCAACTAGTGCACATGACGGGATTGGACAACATGAGCATACTGTTCAAACAGATGTGACAAAGAGTTCCATACTCGTAGAAAATGTACAAGGGGAAAAAAGTAAAACAACGCCAATATCTAAAATGAAGCAAGCCGACATTTTTTTAAAATTGCCCCATCCAATATTGGTAAAACTACCGGAAAAGGTAGAACTCAACAAACACTCACAGTTGAGAGGGCATTCTCAGCAAAGAAGCAACCCTGTGGGGGGAAAAAGAAAGAACGACAGCCCGCTTCCCAACAACAAGCAGGGACACAGCTAAATGGTAAGCTGCATACTTCAGTTCTGAACTTATCGAGTTTTCCTTTAACTACTGCAATGCAAAGTCTGTTGAATAAAGGACTGCAATTCATACCTTGTGGTTCAGACTTGATAGTGGAGGCATTAACTGATTTAAAGACATTCGTCAGAAATGTATGCTTGAAATTGTTGTTCAAAGATTCACAGAATGACATAATAAATAAGTTTAAGAAAAAAAGTACTTTTATTCCCAATAATTACCCCATTTTGGATGCTTTTTATGTAGTATGTGAAGATGAATTAAGACAACTATACTATGATGTTATCATGGGTAAGTTGAAAGTGAAAATATATAATATCTCTTATGCAGAATTTCTAGCCTGTAAGCAACTGTGTAGTAATAAGTATATTATTATTAAACAAGCCAATAAGGGTGGAGCTACTGTTGTTTTTGATAAAAATGAATATAATGATTTAATGAAACAATTCTTGAATGACAAGCATATTTTTAAAGAAGTAACTTTTGAGGAAGTGAGAAAAATTATTTATGAAATAAATATGTATGTTTACGATATGCAAACGCAGGGCGACATTTTACTTGAACTGTTTAATTACTTCTCTGTACCAACTCCGGTGATTCCTATCATATATGGAGTACCGAAACTGCATAAATCAATGACCATGCCACCGATGAGACCTATCGTCTCAGTAAGAGGATGATCAACTGAACCTTTGTCCATCTATGTTCAGGAAAATTTGAGCAAATATCTACCTCTTTCCCTAGCTACATTAAAGATACCAATGATTTCTTGGAAAAGCTCTACATATGGTATAAAAATAATAGATATAAAGAATTCATAATGGTAACTTTGAATACAAGTTCCCTATTCACCGTAATACCAAATGAATATGGGGTGAATACAATTCGCAAATTTTTATGTTTTGATGTAAAAATGAAGGGAAAAGAAGTGGAAACACTGTGTAGCATGATAGAAGTAGTTTTGGAAAAGAACATATTCTTGTTTAATAAACAACCATACTTACAAATGTCTGGTGTGGCCATGGGTACCCCCATGGCTAATACTTATACTAACATAGTATTAAATCAATGGGAAAAACACTACGTTAGAAGTGATACAATCAATTTAGAAATAATATTCTTTTTTATCAACGTTTCATTGATGATTATTTCCTACTATAGGATGGAGATGAACGGCAATTAAAATCTTTTGTTCAATACTTAAATGACACTAAAAACGTTCAAAAACTAATAAGCACAAGACAATGCGAGCATACACTGCAAAGTCCAACAAGGATTAATAGCTGAGTAAAACAAGCTTACAGCAATCATTAGTCCGGTGCACACTCTGGTAACTGCCAAGCAATAAAAAGTTAAAAACAATCTGAATGCATAGAATCCAAGTCACAAAGTGCAAAGTGCTTTTCGTTAGGAAACACTTCTCCCAACTTCTTCAGACAATAGTGCTCAGAAAGAAGAAACAAGTTTAAGTACTATCCTGGTGACTCATACTTATTAATACAATTAAGCCAATTAAGCACAGTCACATAATTTAAAGGTGTAATCCTAAAATACTGAAGTCAAACAGTTAGTTTATAAAACTAAGGCACTCATTTTACCTAATGACTTAACAAAAAACAAACTGTTTGACTTCAGTATTTTAGGATTACACCTTTAAATTATGTGACTGTGCTTAATTGGCTTAATTGTATTAACAAGTATGATTCACTAGGATAGTACTTAAACTTGTTTCTTCTTTCTGAGCACTATTGTCTGAAGAAGTTGGGAGAAGTGTTTCCTAACGAAAAGCGCTTTACACTTTGTGACTTGGATTCTGTGCAACCAGATCGTTTTTAACTTTTTATTGCTTGGCAGTTACCGGAGTGTGCACCAGCCTACTGATTGCTGTAAGCTTGTTTTACTCAGTTATTAAACCTTGTTGGACTTTGCAGTGTACACTCGCCTTGTCTTGTGCTTATTAGTTTTTGGACGTTTTTAGTAAACATGTCTCTTGTGGAGTCGAGCGGCACTGAGAGTCCATTTCTAACACAGACTCAAACCCAAACTGAAGTTGGAAACCTGACCTTACTAACTGAAGTTATGAACCAAAGGCTGGATATTCTGACTACATGCATGGATAATTTATCGCAAAACACCTGAATAGAGGGAAGTTCAAACATGAACAACATGACTGTTTCTAGTGCAGGTACCAATATGACGAGCACTTTGAGGAACACTCGTCTGAATACTGGTACCAGTAGTGTTACTGAAGCGAGGGACCATGGAACTCAACCCACAATACTTGCCGACATGGCAGGGCACACTACACCAGGGCTTATTGGAGTCCCAGACTTAAATTCATGGCTCAGGGATGAGCCTAAACTACTTGCTGACAACATTACCGACAACTTTGTGGGACAACCAGCGACTGGGAGTGTGAGTATTGTGGAGAAACTAAAACAGTTTGATTTTAAACTTGTTAAAATAAGAAAACTACAACTATAAGTGAACTACTTTAGTGAATGTGTTAAAGAGAAGATTGTGCCGAAAGGCTTGCGTTTTTGGCAGTATCCTACTGGACTAGTTAAAGATTCTGCCTTTCACATGGAACTAGTGATATTTTTCAACACTCAGGGGTTAGAATTATTGAAGATTATGTCCAAGCATTATCAGGTGCACATTAATGAATTATCCAGTGAAATTACTACCCTCGACGAAGAAATTAAAAGGGACCCTGACTTCCAAAGATACCATTTTGAATATAACAGGACTTTTACCAGTATTAATAACTTACTGTCAAAAACTAGGGACACTAACATCAGGAAAAGGAGGGACTATGCAAACAGAACAGCTTACCCAGACCCACCCCCATCACAAATATGGAATGCCCCTAGAGGTTTTAATACCACAAGGGGTACATCTGATAATAGTAACGGCAATCAAAATGTGGGTTTACCAGGGTCTAGGAACCGAGGGGCACTAAATGAGAATGAAGCCCACCAAGACAACTACTTCACAGACCAGGATGATGAGGACAACAATTCTCAGATGGTGGGCGTGAGTTCAAATAATGTTCCAAAAAACTCCATGAACCATCAGGGGCAGGGGATGAACAAATCTACCCGCAAGCAACTGAGGAAATGCAACACAAGGAGGAACAACAACAACAGGAACAAGAGGTGACCTTTCACCAAAGGGTCAGTTCAAACAACCCCGCTTGTAAAGTTGTAATGAATAAAAGCAGAGATTTCAAAATTTACAACTTTACCGACTACACTATCAACCCTCTATTAGTTTAATTTTTTGCAAAAGGACTTACATTCTTTCCAACTCATGCTACTGATTTAGGGTCCTTATTACTGTACTTTAAACTTTACACTAGAAAACTCAATTTGCAATTAATGCTGGGTAACAGGAACTACAATGGGAACCCAAACTTGTGTATTTCTAGTACATTTAATCCCCCTTTACACCTGTCCATTTTACTATTTGAAAGAATGTGCGAAATGGACTTTAGGGCTTTTATTAACCGTCAACACAAGTCTGAATTAAGGACCAACTTGAACAAGAATGAAAGAGAAGCTCTAAGCAACTTTAGACTTTTACCAGTCCACCTAATGTAACCTGACAAAGGGGGTGGACTGGTCATTATGCACAAACTGGACTACAAGGAAAAAATGGGGAAGATACTTGAAGGTAACGCATATATTAAAGTGAGTCTGAACGAATTGAACATAGCATACAACCGTATCAGAATGTTCCTGAATGATATGTTCATTGACTCACTCATCGACCTTGACATGTTTAACTATTTGTCAGTACTATCACCTAGACTACCTGTACTTTTTAGAATACCTAAAATCCACAAGATTCAAGGAGATCCACCTATGCGCCCCTTAGTGGACGCTCGACAATCAATCACTTATTCTTGTGCTAAGGTGATAGATGACATTCTGAAGAGGTTTGTGGCCTGGAACCTCAGATTTGCAAAGACTCTTGGACATTTTTGATGAGTATTAACTCTTTAGCTTATAATGAGCACTTTTGTTTTTTAACAGTGGATGTTTGCAATCTATACACGGTGATCCCACAAACCTTGGGAACAGAATGGGTTATTGATCATATGAGATTTAAAGGGGAAGAACATTCAGAACTGAGATTGGTGGAGGAATTGCTAGGTATAACACTGTCCAATAACTATATTACCTTTGAAAAATTATTTTTCAGACAGCAGATTGGTGTAGCTATGGACTCCCCTTGTGAAGCTAGTTTCGCCAATTTAGTCATGGCCAAATGGGAAAAAGACACCATTTTTGATAAGCCTGGACTGAATAAGTGTATTTATTATTACACCCGCTTTTTAGATGACATTTTTATGATTATTAAAGGGGGTGTTGAACTAGCTGCTGAAATTCTGGATCAGTTTAATAGGTCCACCACCTTTCTCAGGTTTACTAGTAACTTCCACATAGATTCTATGAGCTTCTTGGATATTGAACTATCTAAAGATAGAGCCAGAAAAAATATCTAGCAAGGATTTTCTGAAAGAGTACTTACTCTAACTCATTCTTACATCACACTAGTTTTCACCTGCTGCACCAGAAGAGAAGTGTAGTGAAGGGCCAACTGGTACGAGTGGCCAGGATGACTACGGAGGATGACCACTTCTTTGAGGAATGTGAACTCTTGAAGTCCATGTTCCCCAAGAGGGGGTACCCCATTGAGTTGATTGCTGACCTTATAAGGGATGTGAGTAGTAAAATGGTCTCTGGCCACTTCAGACCAATCCTCTCCCAAGAATGGACAGCAGCTCACACTTTTGAAACCAACATCTCAGTAGAGATAGAACTGACTAACCCCGTAGTTAGGAATAATACTGGACCACAAAGGGAACAAAATTGTTTGAGATTCATGACTTACATTCTCTTTAGATTATGAAGCCCTGATCACAATACTGGGAAAAAACTGGCAGTTGTTACTGTCCGATAGGGATATACAAGGAAAGTTGGGAGACAAACCGCTGGTCACCTGGAAAAAAGGAAGGAACCTAAAAAAACTTACTGAAAGTAGTAACAGCACTTTTAGAGGCACCCCAGGGGAATTTAAATGTGAGGCATGTAACCAATGTCGACACATTGCTACAGGATCAAAATTCACTATTAGGGGGTGAGACTATTTCCTGACGAACAAGTTTAACTGTAACTCCAAAGCCTTAGTCTATGTAGCATTATGTCAGTGCTGCCCTAGTTTTTACATAGGCAAGACTGACCGTAAGTTTAAGGAGAGGATTTATGAACATGTTTATTACATTAACAAATGGAAAATGGAGAGCCCACTAGCTAGTCACTGCATTGAAAACCCTAACCACAGTTTCAAATTTAAGGCCAACCACTCAATTGAGATGAATAGTAGAGGAGAGGCATCTACACTTATGTTGGAGAAATTGGAACTTTTGTGGCAGCTTAGACTCAATGCATGCTTTCCACCGGGCTTGAATGAAATGACTTCTATTCTATGTGTGCTAAAACTAAAGAGCCTTAAGAGATAGTAGCTGCACACACACTATTTTTGTTGGATGATTAAATAATAGATGCTCATTAGCCCTATGGAGGTTACAATTGCTAAGTTACACCCACCTTTTATAGGTTAAAGGAAACATTACACAACACAGTTTTTTATGAAAAGATTACTACTTCCACGGGTCCCTGATTTTCCAAGTCTGATCATTAGTTATAAGTAAAGTGAAGTAACTACGATTTTAATTAATGCTATTTAGTTTATTAGATGTTCCATTATGAGACAACAGAACTTTGTTTTTTTATAAAACTAAGGCACTCATTTTACCTAACAACTTAACAAAAAACAAACTGTTTGACTTTAGTATTTTAGGATTACACCTTTAAATTATGTGACTGTGCTTAATTGGCTTATACAATTGTACTTAAATGACACTACTAATTTTCTTAAGTTTACTATGAATTATTCCTGGAACAAGATATCCTTTTTGGATGTCGAAATCTATAAAGATTCTGATAATAAATTAGAAACGTGCATATAGAAAGGATATACATGTGAATAAATATCCACATACCAGAAGTATGCATGCAGCCCATGTATTTAAGGGCATAGTAAAAAGCCAGCTATTAAGAATTAGTAGGTTAAATACAGACTATAGGAAATGTGAAGAACAAATGGAAATTCTCTGTTGTGTGTTTCAAAATAGGGGATATGACATGGAAAATATCATGAAAATAAGAAAAAATATATACTAGAAACTAGAACTATGCTATCATCTCCATATTTTAGTAGTTATTTAACCATCAAGGATAGCGAAGAGAGTTTATCCCCTATAGTGAGATATGTTACTACATCTAATAATATGATTAAATACGTAGAAACAATAATTAAAAGGAACTGGCGAATCTAGATGGTTCAACCAGAATTAGGTACATTATTAGGTAATAATCATTATTTTACATATAGAAATATGAATAATTTAAAAAGGAAATTATGCTTTAAAGATTTTGAAGTGAATTTAATTAATCCAATAATACATAATATAGGAACAGTTCCTTGTTATAATTGTAGCTGTTGCTCAGACATTTGTGATAAAAATAGTTTGAACATCCAGTAAGTAGCATATGAAATAAAATGTTCAGCAACTTGTAAAACTATTGTGGTTGTTTATTTAGCTACATGCACACAATGCCAGGGATTCTATGTTGGAAAGTGCTCAAGATGCTTGAAAGATCGCATTATTGAGCACAGATCAGATATGAAAAGGAATGTTCCATCTAATGCTCTAGCACAACATAGAATAGACTAAGGCAACTCACATAACTTTAAATTTAAAGTGTTGGAAGTCATACATAAAAATTTGAGACTAGGGGATCAAAATAATAAGCTAGAGATGTCTGAATACAGATGGATAGTAAGACTTGCAGCCGATAGAACACCTGGGTTAAATAATAGAGTAACACTTAAACCTATGCTTGACTTTAGACAGAAGCAATACAAATAGTTATAAGTTTCACTACTTGTATTTATATTAGGTATATGCATATTTCTACACTTCTATTTGATGCTTGGAATATCAAGAGTAGATGACACACTACATATGTATAAAATAAAACATTATTGATGCTATTCATGCTAATGTTTGTGAAGTTTGAAAATGTTAAGTAAAATTTATCTTAATTTAATGTAATTAATTTTATACATTATTTAGTTTTATATATATATATATATATTTTTTTTTTTATTATTAGAAATGTGTTTAGTTAAAAAAAAATTATATTTTTATTTAAAAAATGTTTTTTCTGTTGAATAGGATGAATATATATTTTATATTTTACAAGTATTGTGTCTTTTAGAAAAGCTTGCGTTCTTAGTGGTTTTTATTCTCACATTGTATGGCTGTGTCATGTGGGTTATTGGCATATCATTTATAAGATAATGTTTTAACTTATTCAACTTTAACACTGAAGAAGGGAGATTCCCGAAAGCTTTGTTTGTTATTTAATAAAGTGAGCGTTTTTCTACCCGTTCGGTCTATTTTCATTGCTTAAAAACATAGGGATCGGTAGAATTCAACTACGACTGAACTACTTTTTGTTTTGAGACAATTCAGTTGCTCAGGGTGGGAAAGGCACTTAAAAACATAATGATGGATGGTGAGTTTGTCGTCCAAAGAATCTGGATTATACAAATAATTGAACATGAGACAATATTATAAAATATAGATTAACTGATGGAGCAAACATTGATATGTGAGAGCCATTGAGCCGCTAGCTAAGGTGTTAGTATAATTTATTGGCAATGATCAGTTGTTAATCTTAACCATTTATGATTATAAATGAATTTTTAATTTTCCAGATTCTCAATTTCTTCTGGGACTACCATGCCCCTAATTAACTAGTGAAATCAACAAAGGGACGTGTTCATATTTAAGGCCATAGTGGCAGCCAAAGTGGGGTTCTTTACAAAAGAATTTAGAGCACTTTCTCCCACACTGGTTTACAGGGAGAAACTATCTGGACTAAGTGCCAGAGGCACAGATTGAAATTTGAACCCTATTGACACCTCTAAGGTGATTATCATATTTAGATTAGAACCATGTCAGCATTTTCCAAACCAGTGGAAATTTCATCCCAATCATGTGTGACTTTTTAGGCTTTACTTTCTTCCACTAAGCCACACTGTAGAAAAAAAGAGTAAAAGTTAAATACAGCAGGTAAAAAAAAAAAAAAAAACAAACTTTGGGCACTTTCCTCCGCTGTTTGCAACTGAACACATCCTTGCGTATTTCTAACAATAGCTTCGACTGTTGTGCTTTTTAGATTCTTGAGTAGAATTCCTCTTTCTTCGTAACTGAAGATGTGAAAACAAAAATTTCAAAACAGTGTTCAGACAGTCAGATGAAAATGATGTAATATGAGAGTCATCGAATACACTTGCTGAATTTGGTTCATCGTACCCCTGTTTGTTACCATTTCCATCATACTCCTGATGTTACTCCGGTTACTTTGTATTACTGCACATGCTTTCCTCCCAGGGCTATATCATTCACTCATTTCTCCACCATTCAGGAACTTCAGATCTCAATTGCTGTTGCTTCTGTTTCAGAGGCTTTGAATTTTCAACTGGTCACTAAAATGCCATTTATGTGGCATAACCAAACATGTGGAGAAGTTTGTGCTAAAGGATGTAAACAGCCCCAGTGAATATCACCTAATGCTTTGTCATGTTTGCATAGTCAAACTTGTGAATTGCTGTAGCCTCTGTACATGGTTTGTGGCATTGCCACACAAACTAATTCACATTGTCATTGAGGATGGATGAAGCAGCGTAAGGAGAGAGGATATTTTTTTATTTCTTATTTTTACTGAGTTTGAGACACTCCAGATCAAAGTCAAAGTAAACTTTATTGTCATTTAGAACTGTACACGTTTAGCCTAAACGAAATTTCGTGCATCAGCTCAATTCTTGAGACTACAAAGGAAAATGAAACACATATAAGTAAAGGAATAAACATAACAAATACAATACTACTCCCAATACATGCAAGACATGGTATATTTAGAAATCAGGATATATGCATGTGGAGTGATGTCATCAGATTAGGGAGTGTAAGGATGTACAGCATCCCCTCCAAAAAAAGTTCTATGATTTTTTTCATTTTTTTGTCTTCTTTATTATGTTTTTAATCTCTGTTCCATAATACTTGAAAATATTTCATTAGTTTCATTATTAGTCCAGTTTGATACTAAAGGTGACTACATTTCTGAAAAGTAATTAATGCAGCGGAACTGATTCAGAAAGGATATATGGAAACACACTTATCCCGGAGTACATGATAGTTATAAAGGGACAGTGTTTGTCATAATAAAGGAAATAAATCAAATGAAGAGTTTACACAACAGTTTATGGATGTAAGAGCTGATTTTATATTTAATTACGATTCACACACCTTCTACACCATTAAAGGTGAGAATGTTTCTGTTCCCTATAATACAAAGATAGAACTCCAAACCTTAGATCTAAACTGTTCTTAAGATATTTTTGAAGAAATAAAATGAAAACCATCATTTATCAAAACCATTTATGTAACCTATGTGTATTGAGACATGTTTTATAGAGCAGTACTACATCTGCAAAATGCAGGAGCTATCAATGCTGATCAACAGGCAATGAAATTCATTATATGGTACTCTCTTTACTGAAAAAGGTTTCTTTTTACTTTCAGAGATCGGCCTAGCTATGAAAAACAGGCTAACACAGCTACCATCATTTATATGTTAGGCACATTTTGCATTGATTTAACACAACAATATATAAATTGATGTCATTGCCCTTTTGATACCTGTTTTGTCTTGGGGCAAATTGATTTTCTTTTCTTTTCCTTTCTTTTTTGCAAGCATAACAAATTCATACCTTGCTGGCTAGTATATAGCAGGTAACACATTAAACTTAACGCCTATAACTTAACAGTTGTAACTGTGTAGGCAACTTATAAATTAGACATATTAAAATTAACATGGCTCATCTACTGAGTTTTGGGTTATTTCATAAATACATTTCTATTCCTAAGAATGGTGCTGGGCCTTTGACTACTATCAGAGATGTACTTTTTTAAAAGCATTATATGGCTGTCTCTCAATGTATGTTTGCATATTCGTGTTTTTATATGATGGGTGTGTGTTTGTGTGTATGTATGTGTATACATATATATATATATATATATATATATATATATATATATATATATAGCTATATATATGTGTGTGTGTGTGTGTGTGTGTGTGAAAAATCCAGTGTGGATCAAAAATCAGCTGATCAAAAAGTGCTGGCTTTTTCCCCCAACAGATCATGGTACAGAGGGGAATGGGGTATATGATCTTAGAAGTGGTATATATAATTAGCACGGGGTTGGTATTTTGTTTCTATGTTCCCAAATCATTTCTTGGAGCTTGCACTTTCAGTCACATTTTTTTTAATTTCATCATTTGTTTTGGTCGATTTTTTTCATATCAATGTTTCCCCATTTTGCATTATTTGGGTAATCGTTTTTTTATCATATCAGCCAAACTTCCTCATTTTTTTAAACACTTTTATTAAATTACCACTTGTGGCATAGTTATTTGGTTATGTAAAGATACAGCATGATTAACCATGATTTATGTTCATTAATTTATTGCATTTTCAGTATTATTTCCTGTTTGCCTTTAAAAATGTTTCTTCTGTTTTTGGTGGTTTGTCACCCGGGCATTATCTGTAACTGACACTACTGTACTGTGGTAAACACGTATTGGCACATTTTTTTAAAGATGCTTTCTTTGAGACATGAGTCTTAGCAAATAGAAGGAGAAAGAAAAAATGGGTACTATCAAAGGTTATACTCTAAGTCTTTCGGCTTTTCCAGTCAGGGGTCGCCACAGTGGAACTCCTGTCCAGTAATGATTGGCAATGGATTTTTACGGTGCCGAATTGCCAGCCCGATGTCCAGCCTTCGAAGAAGGCACACCCATTCACGCATGCACCTACCTGCATGTCTTTAGATGTCACTGAACCCTGGGGAGGACATGCAGACTCCACACAGATGGAGCTCCAGCTGAGAATCGAGCAGGAGAACCTCTTGCTGTGAGATGACAACACTAACTGCTGCAGTACTGTGGGTAAAAAAGTGTGATCTGACTAACTGTCCTGGGGCATGTTTTTCTACCCTGTAATGGTAGCACTACAGATAAAGTTTTGTAGTGTAGTCTGATTTAAAAGAAAACACAAAAATGCCACTTCTTTAGTGTGAGTGTCAGGTTATTCCACAGTTTTGAGGATACAAGGAATCCCCTCAAAAATGATGAGAATTGGGATTTCATCAAAAATCACCCCTTCTTTTGTATACTGCTGAGTCATAGAACTGATAGCTAAAATAACTCTGCTTTTATTTGCCTGAAGGCGTATTAATTGTGACCTAGTAATATGCTGAGTAATTTACGACTAGATCAATAGACAGAAAAGAGCAGCAGCAATAAAGTCTGTACAACTGACCAGAAATAAATGTGGGAATGGTGTTACATCATAATCTACCAGATTCAGAATATAAGACTTAGCAAGAAAGTTACTTATAGCCTGTCATAAATTGTATTCAACATTAAAACTTAGATGATTTTTGTTAGTTAGCACCCTAAGGAATTTGAGAGAACAGCTTCCAAAATAGTCTAAAACGTTGATTACATTTCATATATCAGATGTTTTATAATCAAATTTATCTGTTTATGTTAACCTTTGACCTGTTAAGTATCACAGGGCAGGCTAGGATGCTGTTGAAACTACATTGATACTTATTAATAACTTTAGTAAGAGATGATGAAGGATAAAATATTAAACGTTTTTTGCTTACTGAATGACTTTGGAAGTACTGCAGCATGCTGACATGTCATTTACAAAACTAACAAATAATAGGGGATGATGTACAGAACCCATAGACACCAATATAGTTCAATATGCAAATATCAAAAATACTTATTGACATTTTGATAAAATGTATTTATTTTTGATATGTCAGTCTTCTAAAGTGTTCTTTCACCTCTTTTGGGAAATCATACCTATTCTTGTCTGTATTATTATCCCATTACTAATTGGTCATATCACTGAGAGTCTTAACACTGTGTTGAATAAAAGTTTATATGAATCAAAACCAAAAGTAAATGTGAAAAAAATACTACTGCCCCTCAGTACTTCAGAAAGTCACTGTCCTAAAGTATTTGACCATAATGCTAAGCAATGTTTGAAATACACTATCAGATCATCCCAATTTACAGAACACCGCTACTGCAGATGTAAACACTGCATACCTGTAGTTAGAAGTAGGCTTGCATTTAACATCTTTGAGGATATTTTCAGATTGTTCCCATGCATTTTGCAGCAGTAATTTTACATGGCAGTAGAAATCTGTGGGTACTCAGGCATTATAGAAGAAATCTGCTACTTGTGTGACTAACATACTTTGCAACCTCTTAAAACAAGAAATCCGGACAAAGCCATAAATAAAAGTGGAAAAGAGGCTCAAAATTAGGGACATTTTTTAAATATTGCTCTTACAAACTTAGAAAGTTGATAGAATAACAGGTTTTGCATTAGCATGAATTTTCTGAAGGGTATGAAGTCTGAAACTCAAATGTCTGCTATTATTTTCTAACTTCAATCATTAATGATTTGCCACTAATTTGCCAGAAAAAACACAATTTTATGAAAAATGGACCAAAATATTAGACAGAAATCTGAACATTCTGGGAACATCTGTACAGTTAAGAGGTATGGTGCTTAATAAAACACAGACTAGTCTTTAATGGACTGTGCATGCAAATGAGAGGAGCTGCATAGAACATGAATCATGTACATAAGCAAGCACATTGCCATTGGTATTAGTTTTCTGATAGGAAGGAGAGATGAAATGTGTTTTACTTTTTATTTTTGTATAACAGCCAGTTTAAGAGAAGGTAATGAATTGTTGTGCATTGTTAAACAGTTTAGAAGCATTTAGAAGGCAGCACTAATGTCTTCATGGCTTTCCTGGTACTTTCTATACATGATGCAACAATATATTAATCTTATCGTCTTGGCTTAAATTCTGCAGTTCTTTCAAATTTTAACCACTCTGTGCTGCACTACCTTACTGTTTAAAGAAAGGTGATGGAAACTGAAGTGAGCTGTGAAATGTATTGTTCCAAAGACTGTGATGCTTCTGAACATTTGCTTAATACTGGAAAGGGTCTTCACATTCATTTTAAGTGACTATCCATCGGCAGATGTAATCTAGCTGAAACAGTCCTTGCCACAAAGCATAGTACAAAGTCATGAATTTGGAATCAGTTGCTGTTCCCAAAGTGATGCATTGTTGTATACAGTTTTAACTTACAGTTATCATTTGAAACGTTAACATTTAATTTGTAGACTGCATATAGCAGAACACTATGGGTCCTTCGTATTTTATATTACCCTAAGGCAGTTTCATTTATGTTGTCACATACTGTTTTTCATTTAATATAATGTGCTAGCCTGTGTAACTGATTTATCACTGTTTCTGCATTTTCTGTGTGTTTCTACCAAAAAAACAAAAAAACAAAAAAATTATCCTTGTTTTCCCGCCTCTCCTCGACTAGTTTAGACCAATTTACAGGCATTGCTGTATTCTGGGCTGTGGTGTAGTTCCTGTGTTGTCCATTACCTTACTTGGATAGAGGGAAGTTTATTTGCTCACCAGTGGGAGTGGGGAGCCTTGAGCAGCCTACCTGTCCCTGTAGGAAGTGACCTCAGCACAAGAAGCTGTAGTAATTGGTTGTTTTGGACCATTTCTAGCTCTTTTGTAGTTCCCTGTTTAAAATCCACCTCTGGGCATTTTTTCTGGCTATACTGCTCAGACAAGCTCCTCGTGGTCCTGCAGAGTGGTCTTAGCTACAGAGAACTCAGAAAAGTGACTACTTTCTGGATTTAAGTATCTTTGCTTTTTTTTCACTTGGAATGGCTTCTGTAGCTTACCCTGAACTAGCCTGAACTGTTTTTTTAACTGTTTGCTGCATTATTTTAAAACCTGCACTTAAAGTTACTTTTTAGTCGAATTTGATCGAAAGTTTGTTTGTTTGTTGTTTAATTTAACTGTTGAGGCTGCCCACTAAAGTGTGCTAGCCTGTGTAACTGATTTATCACTGTTTCTGCATTTTCTGTGTGTTTCTATCAAAAAAAACAAAAAAACAAAAAAATTATCCTTGTTTTCCCGCCTCTCCTCGACTAGTTTAGACCAGTTTACAGGTATTGCTGTATTCTGGGCTGTGGTGTAGTTCCTGTGTTGTCCATTACCTTACTTGGATAGAAGGAAGTTCCTTTGCTCACCAGTGGGAGTGGGGAGCCTTGAGCAGCCTACCTGTCCCTGTAGGAAGCGACCTCAGCACAAGAAGCTGTAGTAATTGGTTGTTTTGGACCATTTCTAGCTCTTTTGTAGTTCCCTGTTTAAAATCCGCCTCTGGGCATTTTTTTCTGGCTATACTGCTCAGACAAGCTCCTCGTTGTCCTGCAGAGTGGTCTTAGCTACAGAGAACTCAGAAAAGTGACTACTTTCTGGATTTAAGTATCTTTGCTTTTTTTTCACTTGGAATAGCTTCTGTAGCTTACCCTGAACTAGCCTGAACTGTTTTTTTAACTGTTTGCTGCATTATTTTAAAACCTGCACTTAAAGTTACTTTTTAGTCGAATTTGATCGAAGGTTTGTTTGTTTGTTGTTTAATTTAACTGTTGAGGCTGCCCACTAAAGTGTGCTAGCCCGTGTAACTGATTTATCACTGTTTCTGCATTTTCTGTGTGTTTCTATCAAAAAAACAAAAAAACAAAAAAAATTATCCTTGTTTTCCCGCCTCTCCTCAACTAGTTTAGACCAGTTTACAGGTATTGCTGTATTCTGGGCTGTGGTGTAGTTCCTGTGTTGTCTATTACCTTACTTGGATAGAAGGAAGTTCCTTTGCTCACCAGTGGGAGTGGGGAGCCTTGAGCAGCCTACCTGTTCCTGTAGGAAGTTACCTCAGCACAAGAAGCTGTAGTAATTGGTTGTTTTGGACCATTTCTAGCTCTTTTGTAGTTCCCTGTTTAAAATCCGCCTCTGGGCGTTTTTTTCTGGCTATACTGCTCAGACAAGCTCCTCGTGGTCCTGCAGAGTGGTCTTAGCTACAGAGAACTCAGAAAAGCGACTACTTTCTGGATTTAAGTATCTTTGCTTTTTTCACTTGGAATAGCTTCTGTAGCTTACCCTGAACTAGCCTGAACTGTTTTTTAACTGTTTGCTGCATTATTTTAAAATCTGCACTTAAAGTTACTTTTTAGTCGAATTTGATCGAAAGTTTGTTTGTTGTTTAATTTAACTGTTGAGGCTGCCCACTAAAGTGTGCTAGCCTGTGTAACTGATTTATCACTGTTTCTGCATTTTCTGTGTGTTTCTATCAAAAAAACAAAAAAACAAAAAAAATTATCCTTGTTTTCCTGCCTCTCCTCGACTAGTTTAGACCAGTTTACAGGCATTGCTGTATTCTGGGCTGTGGTGTAGTTCCTGTGTTGTCCATTACCTTACTTGGATAGAAGGAAGTTTCTTTGCTCACCAGTGGGAGTGGGGAGCCTTGAGCAGCCTACCTGTTCCTGTAGGAAGTTACCTCAGCACAAGAAGCTGTAGTAATTGGTTGTTTTGGACCATTTCTAGCTCTTTTGTAGTTCCCTATTTAAAATCTGCCTCTGGGCGTTTTTTTCTGGCTATACTGCTCAGACAAGCTACTCGTGGTTCTGCAGAGTGGTCTTAGCTACAGAGAACTCAGAAAAGCGACTACTTTCTGGATTTAAGTATCTTTGCTTTTTTTCACTTGGAATAGCTTCTGTAGCTTACCCTGAACTAGCCTGAACTGTTTTTTTAACTGTTTGCTGCATTATTTTAAAACCTGCACTTAAAGTTGCTTTTTAGTCGAATTTGATCGAAAGTTTGTTTGTTTGTTGTTTAATTTAACTGTTGAGGCTGCCCACTAAAGTGTGCTAGCCTGTGTAACTGATTTATCACTGTTTCTGCATTTTCTGTGTGTTTCTATAAAAAAAAACAAAAAAATTATCCTTGTTTTCCCGCCTCTCCTCGACTAGTTTAGACCAGTTTACAGGCATTGCTGTATTCTGGGCTGTGGTGTAGTTCCTGTGTTGTCCATTACCTTACTTGGATAGAAGGAAGTTTCTTTGCTCAACAGTGGGAGTGGGGAGCCTTGAGCAGCCTACCTGTCCCTGTAGGAAGTGACCTCAGCACAAGAAGCTGTAGTAATTGGTTGTTTTGGACCATTTCTAGCTCTTTTGTAGTTTCCTGTTTAAAATCCGCCTCTGGGCATTTTTGCTCGGTTGTGCGCATAGCACAGCGCCGGTTAAAGAATGTTAAACTTCTTCTGGCTCCGCCAAGTCTGCTCTTCAAATTTTCCCTTAAGGAAGCTCTACTCTTAGTATAATCAGACTACTCACTATAATATAAGCCTAGCACTTGTTTTCAATACTTCTCTACTAAGTAAGCACTCTCGTACTAAGTAAAGCACTACATCTACCTACCACCCCTGTGAATATCCACTTCCCTTAAAGGTACAGCACTCCCTTATACTGTTCTAGCATGTCGAGTGGTAGATTACTGGCGTCCTCTCCAGTTCAGCTGGTCACTCTGGGTATCTTGAGACAATGCTACAATTGTCTCATGTACACAGACAACCCTCTCCTCCTCCCAACAAACACAAATACATGTGAGAGATGCAACTATATAGCCAAACTGGAGGCTGAAATCTCTCAACTCAGGGCTGGCATGACCAGACAGGAGGAGATGGAAACCACACACACAACAATCCCAGTCCCACATAGACCTACCACAACTGCAAACCAAACTCATAAAAACACAAAGACATACTCGGAGGCTGTAATAAAAAACTTACCAAAACAACAGAGGCTCCCAAAGCAGACATCCAGAAATCCACCACCTCAAAACAAAACACATGCAACACATACTACAATAAATCAGTGTGTCAACAAATCACAGCCCTTAAGGCCAAACACCATGCCTGATACACTAGTAATAGGTGACTCTATAGTCAGACACACTGATGTCCCGCTGACCAGGCTGAACAAGGAGAGGGTGACTGTGAGCTGTCTATCGGGAGCTAGGATCTGCCACATAACACACGCATTCAAGTCACTCCAAAGCAAGTACAAATATGACTCCGTCATTGTCCATGCTGGTGTGAATGACCTGAGACGTACCTCCCTGGACTACATGAAAAGAGACATAGAGGAGCTCTCCGATTATGTAGCCCAGGCTGGTATGACCCTGACCCTGAGCAGCATCTTGCCCTCACCAAGAATGATACCACAATACAAAGACAAGATGATCAGCTTTAATAATTGGCTCAAGTACTGGTGTCATTCTAAGGGGATCCAATGTCTGTCTGCCTGGGATGACATGTTGGACAAGCCATGCTGCTTCGCAAGGGATGGCTTACACCTGTCACCACTGGGCTTCCGGATATTGGCTAAGGCTCTTGCCACCCCATAGTGCCTTTTTAGGCAAGGCTCAAAAGACAAACCCACCTCCTTAGAAAACAAAATGGAAAAAACTAAGGGTCATGCTGCTCAACGCCAGAAGTCTAAATCTCAAGATGCAGGCACTCGGTGCACTCCTCAGCATGGAGAACATCGGCGTCTGTGCAGTAACTGAAACCTGGTTCAAGGCTCCTGAGAGCACCCCAGCACTACCAGGCTATACCTCGTATCATGCTTTTCGGCCCCAAAACCCGGGCCGAACCACAAAGGAGGGAGTGTCCATATTTATCAAGGACACCCACACCTCCAGGTTAGTAGCAACACATGAAGCATCAGAGACCATACAGGTGCAACTAACCATAGGCAAAACTGCTATACAACTGGTAGCATGTTACAGACCACCCTCCCAATCTCAGGAACCCCACTCAGCCTTCCTGAAGACATTGGAGGATATGAATGTATCACAAAATACTATCATACTGGGAGACTTCAACTACCCAAACATAGATTGGGTACATTATTCTAGCCCTGATACCCTAGCCCAAAGGTTCCTGGAATTCATAAATTCAAATGCACTGGAACAACTAGTCACCTCTCCCACTAGGGGAGATAATATACTAGACCTGATCATCACAAACATGTGGACAAAATGCTCCACACCAGAGGTATACCCCTCACTAGTGAGATCTGACCACAAACTAATCACCCTGGATATACATATCCCACCTCCACCCCCAGCACAAAAGACCACAGTGAAAAACTTTTCAAAAGCAGACTTCACTCTTCTTAAGACTGAGATGGTATCCTTTAAGCCCACTGTGCCAGTGGATACCACATCCCACAATGCCGAATCCTTCACAAATGCTTTCTATGGACATCTCCAAGAATGCATGGATCATGCAATCTCAAATAAATCCAAGGCCCTCTCCACCAAAGGCAAGCGTCCTGTCTGGTGGACCTCAGCCATTAACAAATTGTATAACAAAAGAAGGAAGCTACTGCACATCAGAGCAAAATCCCATGAAGGGAAGACATCTCTGATCAACATTAGCAGAAAACTACGTTCTCTCATAAAAACATCCAAGGCCAATTTTGAGAGAAAAATCACTAAGGACACTAAAGATAACCACAAAGTCTTCTTCAGCTATGTTAGAAACCTGGGCAGAAACCCTCAGGTATGCTCAGAGTTAGTTCACAACAACAAAAAATACACTGAACCCACAGATATTGCCAACATTCTGGCTGACAGGTTCAGTGCAAATTTCTCCCCTCCCTCACCCCCAAAAGAAGAAATACTTATCCCAGCTGAATGTAATCTCCCTGTCATCTCAGATGTCCAAGTGAGAACCGCCCTAAACAAAGCTCAAAACACAGCATCAATGGGACCTGAAGGTATCCCGGGTTACGTGTTACGTGAACTCCAAGAGGAGCTAAACCCACACATAAAAATGCTATTTAACCTTAGCCTTACTTCAGGATATGTACCTGAACACTGGCGTACAACAACAGTGGTCCCACTCCACAAAGGGGGTACCTCTACAGACCCTGGGAACTACCGCCCCATAAGCTTAACCAGCCTGGTCTGCAAAGCTATGGAAAGAATCATTATGGAACTCATAAAGAGAGACATAGGGGACCTACAGACACTTGACCCCTCCCAGTTCGGCTTTGTAAAAGGCAGATCCTGCCTTTTGAACCTGGTTGACTTTTTCGAAACAGTCACTAGAGCCATTTGATGAGGGCAAAGCAGTCCATACAGCCTACCTGGACTTGGCTAAGGCCTTCGGCACAATACCCCACTCAGGCATCATAGATAAGCTCAACAGCTTAAACGTAAACCCTTATGTCACTAGATGGGTTGCAAACTGGCTAAAGGACAGAACCCATAAAGTTAAAATCGCCGGAGCAATGTCAGACTCAAAGCCAGTCACAAGTGGTGTCCCACAGGGATCTGTCCTGGGACCCCTCTTGTTCGGCATTTATTTCTCAGATGTTAAAGCAAACATGGGAGGGTTGTGGCTGACAAAGTTCGCAGATGACTGCAAACTAGGCGCCATAGTCGATACACCAGCGGACACATACATCCTACAAAAAGGCCTCACAGAAATGGACAACTGGTGCCGGAGTCACAGCCTTAAACTAAATGCCAAAAAATGTATAGTCATCCCCTTTGGGAAAAACAAAGTACCCACAAATTATCACATAGACAGCAACCCACTGAGTATGGAAAAAGTAATCAGAGACCTAGGGACCCAAGTCGACAGCGACCTCTCATTTGACACCCACGTTGCCAAAGTGGTTAGAAAAACATTCTACCTTGCTCACCTCATCATGAAGGGATTCACATCCAGATCCAAGGATGTCATTGTACCCCTATACTCCTCCCTCATCAGAACCATGATTGAGTACAATGCCCCATTTGGTATGTACCTCACCCGGCATTTGCAACAGCTGATGGGACCACAAAAGTACCTCACCAAGAGGATCAAGGGTCTCCAACATATGTCTTATTCTGCCAGACTAAAGAAACTTCAGCTCTATTCAGTAGCATACCGCCTGCTCAGAGGTGATCTCTGCCTGACGTACAAGGCCATGTCCAATCAGGATCTGATGGACATGCTCCACCTCAAAAAGTCCAAATCCATCAGGACCACGAGAGCTAAAGACTTAAACCTCGGCACAAATATGAATAGGACATGCTGGAGGGATAGATTCATAACCCAGAGGCTTCCCATGCTTTGGAACAAGATCCCAGTTCGTATTAGGCAGAGCCCCTCACTGACTCTCTTCAAGAGAAATATTGATGAGTGGATGGGAGATCGTATGTTTACCCCAGGGATCAAATCTGTGTCACTGCTAGACAGGGGCACAGTAAACTAATTCTATTATATAAGGGGACCTTCATTGTGTCACTACTAGACAGAGGCACAGTATTCTAAATTTATTCTGTACATTGTTGTACCATTTCATGGGGTGGCAAAAGCCACATCATTATGGCTAGGCTTACAAATGCCCCAGGGCAGATAGCCTAGTACTATACTATGAAACTATGAAACTATAACATAAGAAATGAAGGTTCTTAGACTGATTCTTGAAAAGAGGTTACAGATCAGGATGTTAATGTCGTGTATTACTTATAATGTGTGCATTCTGCTAAGTAGGTAATAAGGTCTGCAAAACTGTGAAATGATTATTTCAGCAGATGCTGTTTCTATTTTTACTGTGTAAGCAATTGGTCAGAAACATAAAAATAGATTATGCTTGGCCATTGATAACAAACGTCTGATTTTGCTAAGGGGATGAGATGGATATTTTTGGATGCTAACAAAAAAATTTGAAAAATCCCACATCACTAAATGAATAAAAGTGAAGGAAAGTGCGAGTTAAGTGTAAATTATATGAAGGTATTCATATTTTTTTTGTAATAAGAAAGTTCATGGTTTCAATTTGTGGTTAGTTTGAGAATAAAACTTTAGTGCTGGAAAAAAAATCAAAGCTACCGTAAAATAATCAGTTTTGCAGCAAAGCAAGGATTAAAAAGAATTACATGTAGGCTCTCAGGTATTGGCAGTAAAGTGGTTTGAATTTAAGCCTACAGGCACTGTATTAATGCTTCTTCAGAACCCCCTCTTGTGCTCTTTTTCTTAGGAACCCCCTTGTAATATTTGCTTAGCAATCTCCATTAACAATGAAGGCTATACCTTCCCAGTATCTTAGAAGTAAATGATCATAATCTTGTAGGTTAAAAAGAGACAGAAGTTTATTGGCATTGGATAAGAAACCTTAGCAACTACAAATACTGCCACCCTCATTAGATATTGTGTATTCATTGAATCAGTCTTATGATTTATTAACTGGTGTATTGTCTCATACATCTGCTCTTGCTGTAAAGAACTAAATGAAGCCATTCCTTTCTTTTAGTATGTTTTATGTTCATAGCCAGTTACCAGGCAATTGTCCCAGGATCCCAAGAGCCATTTTAAGCACTTCTGTTGTAACTGTCCAGTACTCTCTCATTTCTTCCTCACTTTTCCCTCTCTCTACCCCCTGGGATCCTAGTGCATGCCTACATGTTATCAGATTATTAACCCACTTAGATTCAAAACTGCACTGCTGTCTACCCAGCCTCCTCTCCAACTCCTCACCCCAGTAGTATAAGCTCACCACATTTTAGGAATCACTTCTTTCTCACTCTTTACCATTCCCCTATTGGCACTCAAAACATAAGCAGATTTCCCATTTCCTTCTTTGTACATCTGCAACATTCCCTCTTCTTCACTTTCCAATAGGTCTCTCTCTCTCTCTCTCTCTCTCTCTCTCTCACTCTCTCTCTCTCTCTCTCTAACCAAAGGGGACTTCTGAACCACCTATTCAGCCATCTCATATGCTGATCCCATAAATTAAGTGCAACTTTTAATTAATCATTCCTTTTCAACATCTCGTTTCATTTCTCTTCAGTTACAATTATGGCCTCCACTGTTTCCTACTTTCTTAATTATTCCAACCTCTGTCTATATTTCCTCTGAACTAAATGTGCATTTATCTTTCCACACCTCCTTTATGAAGACTGATATCTATGACTTTTTATTTCTGAATTGATTGCATTGTAACAATTCTTAGTAACCACACCACAACAGTTAATTTCAGTTTCATAAGTTGTAAACATTCCCCTGCCTTCAGGCCAAATCATTCAATCCCTTCCCCCAGCCTATACATCTCCCCATGTACTCCTCCCCTGCAACTCTGTATACCAAAGTATCTTACTTATTTAACTTCCTTTTCCTCTGTCTCCCTCAATTCAGAGTTTACCTTATCTTTTATAAATTCGGATTATTCCTTGCACTTAATCCGAACTCCCTAAATGCCTTACTGCCACATCCTCCTTCTGCCTTTGACAACTCAAATCCTTTTTAAATGAATACTCTCCCACTACTTATCATTCTCTTCTTCAGCTTCTTGGTCTTCCTCATCTCCTATAACCAATGCTAACATTGCTTCCTAATGATATATATGGAAGAGAGGCAATGCTTACCCTCCCTGTCCTCTCCAGAGTCCTAATCTTTCTTTTGCTATTTTGCACTCATTATTCCATAGACCTCTATCTCAGTTTGTTGGCAGTAGTGCAGCAGTTAGCATTGTCACCTCACAGCAAGAGGTTCTCTGGTTCAATTCTCAGTTGGAGTGCCTTCTGTGTGGAGTCTGGATGTCCTCTCTCCATTTGTGTAAGTTTCCTTTGGGTGCTCGGGTTTCTTTCTACATTCCAAAGACATGCATATGGAGCATTTCTCCCTGGACCTGTGCTGAAAATGGGCTATATCCCAGTGAGACTTTCCTGGTAAACAAATGTTAAAATAAAAATAAATAATAAATAAAAAGATATTTTGTATATCCCCTTGTGGTAAATGCCTAAACATATATAGTACATCTGGTGATAGCATCATCTGCACTGCATTTACACCATTAAAGCATTAGATCTACTAAACCATCTACTCAACAAGCCATTTACTTTGGTAAACATCTCCCTATAATTTTTCCGAACCGTCTGACATAAAATCCTCCAAACTGTTATACACAAATACTTAAACCCCTCTTTCCTTCTTATCAACTCATCTTTCATTTTACCCACCCTGTTTCAATTCCCATTTGCACAGTCTTTTTCCAGTTATGTTCTAGTCCTAAATCCATTCAAAATTCTTCAAATGTCCCTTAGACCTCTTCCAGTACCAGACACAGCATGACCATTGCCAACATACCTTTCATAGTTACTTTGCTTCTCCTCTGTATTTCAGCCACTGTATCCCAGTCTGTGACATTCCATATCAGTGAGAAGTGCAGTAAATGTTCTTTGCCAGTAAATGTTAGTAGAACATAAATAAAATACTGGTCCATTCATATATCATATCAACAAAACCTTGTCTGACCCAGCTCTGTTAGAAATGCTACATCAAAAGAAATCCCAATCTCTCTGCACCACACGCTCCAGAGACCTCAACCTCATTACCACTATCAACAGAACATGCTGGAGGGACAGGTTCATAACCCAGAAACTACCCATGCTCTGCAATAGACTTCCCATACATGTCAACCAGAGCAACTCACTAGCCCTCTTCAAGCGAAATATTGATGAGTGGATGGGAAATAGAAAGTTAACCCCGGGGATCACTCCAGTGGCTGTACTTGATAGAGCCATTTGGAACTAAAGACGGGTGGCACAATGCCAGGGAACTTCTGTGGGCTGGGCTTGTAAAGGCCCCAGTGCCATTAGCCTAGTACACACCTATGAACCTATGAACCTATGAAGTCTTCTGGTAATCAGCAGCATCAGATTATATTTAATCTGTTTGCTAATTGGCATAAAATAGGCAAGTCTTCACATTACGAATAATAGTACTGCTTTAATGAAATGAGTCAAAAGAGAAGTATTCCATTTGTGACAAAATATCTGCATTGTTCATGTAATACTCAGAAACTGTGACATATGCATAGCACACTTTTGAAACTATGCATCAGTTTTCAGAATTTGTTCATCCCAATTTCTTATGCACTTTCTCTGGTACCTCTAGTTAATCACCTTGGAATTTGAGTGACACTGAACACTTTATGCACTGTTCACAAACGTGTCAGTGCTAAATAGCAGACACATATTAAAGTGTCTAACATATAACTACTTAAGTTACAAATTTTAATATCAGTGGACCCTGACTCCAACTGTTGCTGTCCTCAGATCATCAGTATACACTGGCTGAAAAAAAAAATTACTTTTCACATGAGCTGCAGATTTATTTTGCAGGATTATAATGAAAACATCAATTGTCGGGTCATTTTAATGGAGTTGGGTAATTTTAAGCCAGTACTTTTATCCTGCATAAAAACACATCTAACTGTTTATGCAGTGGTGAGAGGGTATATTGAGCTATCCTCTGCTCTTTTGCATTGTATGCTGTTTTACAGACACTTTGCTACATGTATGTCACATTTGTCTATGCCATGAACATATACATAGGGATTTAGAAACATTGTGTCTATGATCATAACCGATTCTACTCTGTTTACCTTTTGTATGCATGCATGCATAATGATCTTTGATGCAGATTTCAATGAATGCTGAAAGGCAAGTGTGCAAGACGAACACCTCAAGAAATATCCTCGTTTTGGCAAGAATAGGGACCCGTGGGAAAAACTGCTAGGACCATAGTGCAGCTACAGGGAAGTATGAGCAATTGTACTTCCCATCTTTGAGACCAAGCCTCAAAAGCACTCAGAGTGATCACAGGTGGGCAGTTGTGACAAGAGAAAGTTTGTGGCCACCCTACATGGTTATGAGGCTTGTGTGCTGCTCTGTTTTTTTTTCCAACACAAGTATACATATATGCAGAGAAGATACTTGAGGAGGATAGTAAGGGAAGTATAAAGGTAGAAAGGGTATTGGAGGTTGTAGGACCACAGAAACAAACATATAATAGACAAAACTGCCAAGTCAGTGGTGACATAATCAGATATGAAGACGATAATGGAGATGGGCTTAAGAAACATAAACATATCCATCTCAAGTAAGTGAAGATTTAGAGGTAAAAGAAAGCATGATGGATGAGGTACAGTAAGTAACAAGATACTTGACCAAAAGCAGTTATGACATCAGCAATGTCTGACCACTTTACCTACAACTTAATGCAAATGTCCAGACATAAGAAAACTATTGTAACACTAATGTGCCTATATATAACCTTCAGGGGATTTGATCCCTCAACCATCTAAACTCACTGAGCTTTTGGAGCAGTCACACTAAGCTTGTTAGTGAAGGACATAGCAGGTGCTTGTTGCAGAAAAAAATGCACAAAAAGATTGCTCTATAATGAAATACACACAAAAGAAATATTCAGCTCTGTGAGGACTGAGACACTCAACTCTTTTCAGTTATATTGTGTAAAGCACTTCATTTACAAGCTGAGCTAAAGAAGCACTCACAATAGAAGCATCAGCATTACTGCATGCTGTCCATACAGACTGCAGGGCAATGACACTCAGCTCAGTTGCACATCTGATTGTATACTTTGTGAATGGTAGTGGTTGTACTTTATCATTGGTGTATGATGAGCACTGCTACTCCTTTTTGGTTGTTCATGGGCATCAGCAGTACTCTTTGTGACCCATCACTCCGAGTATGAGCACAAAACATAAGGGATTTGGAAGTCCAGCATGGGCATGGGTGATGTGCATTTATTTATTTCTTTTTTACCACATTAAAGGTTGGAAATCAGAGCACAGGAATGAGATGAAAAGGGGAAGCAGGCAGTGGGTAGAACAGAAGGTATTCAACCATTGGGCTCTGTTTCATAGAGTTGAGATGATGATGGACAGGAATGTGATTCGACAAGTCACCGGCGGAGGTTCTGCATTTGGACGATTCAGGTGTCAATAATTTCCTCCAGGAAGTCTGCCAGCTGCTGATGGGTGACAAAGGTGTCACCTCCACTGGCACAGCTGCCAACAGGTGCAACTGTGCCAGAATCTGGTGCAGGGCTACCTGAAGTGGGAGGTCTAGGTAGGGAAGGAGGTATGGAAATGACTGTGGCAGTCTGAGGCCCAGAGTTCTGGGTGCTTCTGGTGATGGTTGTAGCACTGGTGTTGCCACCTGTGGGGGGCCAACAGGTCTTGTGAGTGAGATGGGTGCAGCTCACAATGCTGCTGCATATAACAGTGAAACAAATGTAGAAAAACAAAATAATAAGCACAAGAAACCTATGAGATAGAAAGGATAGCGACAAACAGAGTGGAGGGAGCGGCATGCAAATACAATGACAAACTGAAGCTGGTATATGTTCTGAGTACACTGCACAAGCATAATATACCTGACTGATAAAAAAAAACACTTCTCAATGTAACAAGGCTGGAAATATAGTCAAAGGAGAGGGGGACCAGAACTTACAGCAATCATCCGCATTCTGACAGATAGATGATTAATTTCATGAGGTACATAAACTTGCTAACAAGTATCTCTAGTCCAGGATGCAGTAATTATACCTGAGGTAAATGTACATATACAAAGAAACCAGGCTACTCACATATGACTTCCCTCACAGATTATAAGCAACAGAAATTACTATATTGATAAAGATGCCCATCCAATCAATAATGTTGATCATTCATATTGGCCCTGTCAAATCCTATACATATAATAAAGAAACAAAAAAAATGATCCTGAACTATTTCATAATATAACTTGGGGGTGGGGGGGGGGGGTTGGAATTGAACCTGCAACCATCTTCACAATGTGGGAGTACAACCTTAGCTTCTTGACCCACTTGTCCATGCAGATGACAAGATGTATGCAGAAACACAATAATAACATTAAATAGTCATACTGCTACCTTTGAGCTCTGATAGTTATAACCGAATTTATACATTTTAGAAATGAATCCCTATTACTGTTAGCATTAAAATCAAATCAGTCTGAAGCATACATACTCACAGCAGTTATCTCATACGTGCTCCAGTATTCTGCTGTGCAGCTGCCTATTCCTTTCAGTTTAAGGACTATAGTCGTAAAAATAGCACTGTGGGATATTTGCGCAGGGAATGCAGTTTAAATGTGTAGCTAACATAAGTTTTACTTAAAATATATAGTGCCTGCTGTTTAGGCATAGGTGGTCAGGATTGAGTTGCCTTATGTCACTGTAATGTTGATGGCACTTTTCCCCAAGTCTCTACCACACACCACCTCTGTAATCTAAAAGGAGCACTACCCTCTTATCTAACCCTGATGTCTCACCTTAAAGAATTTCAGGCAAAAATGGCAAAGAATTTGTGCCCAGTTTATGCCTCACATATTCCATCTACCATGCAGTGACAGGCATTCACAGAAATTACATTTGCACGATGCATGGCAAATTCAAGGAATACAGATATTGTATTATGGTTCACAGTAGCATTTTAAGGTGTAGTATATAGCTTTCCTTAATCAATGTGTATACTAATAAGAAATCAGGCAATACAGTAACTCCATGTGCATATGGGTAAATATCAAATTACATTTCCCCCTTCAAAAGTATGGCTTAAACTGTAGGTGAAACACTGAAAACTCCTTGAATCCACAAACAAAATACCAAGCGTCTGTGAAACAACCCGTTTATTAAAACTGATATACTAAGTATATCAGTTTTAATAAACAGGTTGTTTCACAGACCTTTGGTATTTTGTTTGTGGATTAAACTGTAGGTGTGCAGTGTTGCTTACATGGACCCAGGTGTGTGCAGCCATTGAGGAAACTTCTGCATGATGGCTTGCAGGTGGGCTCTTTGCCCAAAATGAGCACTTTATAAACAATAATGACTTGCACAATAATTAGCATAGATTCATATACTGATACTGGGCTAATGACCTGGAGGACCTTTCTAAGCCTAGCCAAGTTTTTGTGAAAGAATAATGATGTCCTGTATCCAAATGTGACATTGTAGGCCAGGCATTTATAAGCTGCCTCTTCCATAAGGGACATGGGTGCCAGGCCTGGTGTAAATTTTATATTCCCCATCAACTTGTCTAGGTTGTGCTTAAACTGGCTAATAGACAAACCCAGCTTCACATGGATGGGAATCTTGTTCCCTAGAAGGGCCAGTCTCTGGGGAACATCTCTGTCTCTCCAGCATGTTCTGTTAAAGTCACAGACAAAATTCTGGTCCTTAGACCTTGTGTCTATGGCACTCTTTGATTGGTCTGATAAGGGTAAAATAAAGTGGGATAATGACCTCATTGGACCTAGATGCTATACCCTTACTTATAAGTTGTGCAACATAAAAGGATTTCCTCACCAGTGTGGCCACATGGTGGGTGAAGACAAGGCTAATTTCTATGTGCGTATCCAGATCCCTGACCACAAGGGTGACTCTTGGGGTGTTTTATCAACATTGTAATTACCCTAATCATCACAAGCAAACAGGTAGATCAACATGATATAAGCATGATTAGAGGCACAGACTCTCATTGAGCTACAATACCTGCAAAAGGTAAATTTTACAAGAAAACATTACTACAGCAAAACTATCTCTGCTTGTGTAAGGTAAGTTCTACTTTCTACAGGTTCACTCATTTTGTAGTATGGCTGCCTTTAAATGTTTTTCAACCTACTGATAATAAGATATATGTTTGAAAGTACTTCTAAGTATGCTGGGCAATGTGTATTGAGTGGGGGATTGCAAGGGCACAGCAATTTCTGGCTGCAGAATGGTTGTTTGAAGAAAGACAACCTATGAGCACATACTCCGAGAGTGCTGTTTAGTACACTTTATTGTTGTACACACAACACAAATATTTGGAACAGTGATAGGAACAGTCATGTAATGTTTCCTTGGTCTGTTTTAGCTTTGTGATTGTCTTGTGAGCAACATGCGCTCAGTAAATCTAGGTGTCTGAAGAGTGTGGATACAGACATGTAACTATTAGGCACAAAAGCAGCATGCTACATGGCCAAGGATGATACTAGTGGTGTTATAATTTGCAAGGGCCATGCAGGAGCAAGGCTGTTAATTGCATACCAGCTGAATAATGCCTAAAAATAATAATGCATTTGCTTTGATGTCATCCATACATAAGGCCAAGTTCTCTAATGCAGAGAAAGAGGTTCTACTCCAGATTCTCCATCTCCATGGCTGATGGCTCTTTGACTTGCATGCAGGCAGTTAGACTTACCCTGACCATGTCTGGGAAAACATCACAGTCATTAATGTGCTTGGTGGGCAGGTCAGTAGTTATGAAGTGGGGTGCTGCAGGGCCATAGATTTGATATGTGATAGTTAACAAAGAACACATCTCCTGGAACACGAATGAATGACAACAGGTAGGAAGGCCTTTAAATGTACCAGTCTTATAAGTTCATAGGTTCATAGGTAAGTAGGTGATGAGGAATTTGTTCCTGATCTCTCTCAAAGGAAGTGGCATCAAATTAGAGTCCCGCAATGTGGTGATGGATGTTGAGGCAGAGCTAGACAGGCCACAGAGACAATATACTGCAGATCCTCCAGGTGCATAGGCCTATTTTAGTCTATCAGTACCTACAAATCCTCTGTATCCCTTGTCAATGTAAATCTTATCAAGTCTGCCTGACTTATAGTATACAGGTACATCAGTGGTTCAACACCCATGGCTGTCTGTACAACATATATACATAAAGTATATTTTAGCATTTATATATTTACAGGACCATTAGTATCATGTATACTTCTTGTGCCGAGTAATAGTTGCATTGTGTTTTTTGTACTTGGGTGGATTAACAAGTGATTCTTTACCTGGCACCAGCATTGTGGAACTACACCCAGCTAATGTTGGAAAATCTGCAGCCTCAAACAGTGATGGCAGGGATGAGCTGACACTGACAAGGAAAGCAGACTATGTATGTAGGACACAGGTAATGTGACCACTGCAACTCCAGCACAGACCACGGACATGGTCACCATGCCTGTGGTTACCCAGGCTACTCACAACAGATGGAGGATAGGTTATTGGGGACACTATTGATCAGGGAAGTATGCTGGCCCCTGAAGACAAATGTCAGAATCTTTACCTAATAAACATGGGCAGAGAGGTTCACATAGTGGTATAGGTATTGGTGTGAACAGAGACATTGTTACCATCTTCCTCAGGTTGGTCTGTCAGTCACCACAACCTAACATAAGTGCAGCGTTACTGTGGAGTCTCAGGCTAGTACCATGACAGCCATGGCAGAGATAATGAGGGTGCTGCAGGGTGTGTATGATGACCTATTGGAGTACATATCCTGTATGTGTGATTCCTTGTATAGGAACGATACACACTGGAATGTGCAATGACTTCTATGGTTCACCTGTTAGGGATGAGGGGTCATCCACAGAGGTGGTCATCCGGTATATCCACAGATGTTAGACAACATGGCTGTGGATGACCAAGGCCCTGATCCTGCAGTGCTAACACTTTCATAGTAATATCTGCTATAGAATTGCCTACTTCTAGGAGAGACTATCCCTTTAGTTGTGGCCATTACTATGGTGACATGTATATTAGCAGACATTGCTGAAGAACATGCAGCACACCAGCATATAGCCAGAGTCATGGGGTCACCCATTGCAACTCCTTGTAAAGCCAGCTCTCATGGTTGGACCATGCATGGGATGTTGGAATCTCTACCATGCATGCCCTAGATGTAGTGAACAGACCAAGCCCCATTGCTGCATCTACTTTTGAGGCTGTGTCCCAGTAGATGAATGCTCACACCACCACAGACTTCCACTACATCACATACCTCCACTGACAGTGAGCCTTCTCTACATTAAAATCCCTCCTCCCCCCAGTACTGACATTTCACAGAAAGGCATGTCTTACTTTTGTACTCCTCAGCACTCAAGATCACACATTAGTGTAAATGACATGCAATCCTGTGCTGTCTTCTCCACCTGTCAAATGATCTCAGTTGTGCTCTGCCCTTTGTACATTGTTACTTGTGTTTCCTATGTCTGATGCACATCATTGCCAGTGTATGCATGGATAAACACATCCTGGGGTTGGTATTGCATGCATCAGTTTTACTGTAGTGTATCTGCTTTACTGTTGTATACTAATTTCTGGAGCTACATGCCCAACTCCATCTGGTATGATTATCCCCTGCTGTTGGGCCATCCTCTAACCTTGTCTGACTCAGCTCCCCCACATGCCGAAGTTTGGTATTGAGAAACTGATGGTATATTCTTCAGGCACATGCCTCAGATACCCCACCCCCCCCACACACACACACACACATGGTTTCCTCAGTAAGTTGCTAAAAGATCCCTGTAGCTAATGCACATAAAGCCACCCATACCTTAGTATCCTTTGGGATAGGTACCACATGACTCCCATGAGACTGGAGACACATATCCACAATATTTTGTACTGTGTCCCTATCAACATGATAGCATTTCACAGTATCAGTGTCATGTAGTCCATGAAATGTTTAGTGGAGTTTGAATGATGCTGTGCTTCCAGTAGTGATGTTGCATATTCCTGAACAAGTAGACAGGAATAGTAGCATCTTGTAGACATACACTTACTAAACTGTGACAACACCTAACATTGTTTAAAAACTCTCCTTCTCTCTCTGAGCACTAGCATTCAGCTGGATTCAAATTTGCATACATATCTGAATCACTCCACCTTCTTGTTTTGCTCATTAGTATACACAGAGATGCTTAATTTAATAATGCTGCTCATTACAATATTATATGGCCATTAGCACATACCACACCTGGTCATGCTGCTGGGCCTGGTCACAATGTGGAACTTTTATTCTGAATCATACACAGCCATTGTGTGACCGCACATAGTACATATTCACTTACCATGATGTGACAAAATTTTTCTCACTCAAACCACATTTTTTTTACATGAAGGTGCTTCTTTTACTATTGCAAGTTTCCAGTATTAAGTTATTTAGCATAAAGCAAACATTTCATTAGAACATATCACACAAACACAAAAAATGTTAATATACAATAAGGTAAAATATCCATCTATCTGTGTTTATGGGTCTACTTCTATAGACCGAATTTACACTTACCCGAATTTCAGTTACAACACTGAATTTTCATAAAACTGAAACTGCACATTACCAAATTTTTATACAGGGAATGGAGACACTAGCCAACATGGGGAAATGTGCCTTTTTCCCTACTGTTGTGCGATGCCAGGGTTGGTATATTTAGTTGGATGGGCTTGGGGGTGAAACCTCCCACCTGGGTGGGTATGACATACTACGGTGTGGTTTTTTGGTTTCAGTGTTGGCCAAGTGTTACTATTCTCGATAAAAAAATTCAGTAATGTGCAGTTTCGGTTTTGTGAAGGTTCAGTGTTGCCTTCTTAATAAACCGAAAGTGTGGTAAGTGCAAATTTGGTCTATAGAAGTAGACACACACACACACACGCTATATATATATATATATATATATATATATATATATATATATATATATATATATATCTATATATATATATATATATTGTATATATGAATATATATAATATATGTATATATGGATTCACTTCAGAAGCCTGAAATATCACAAGCCTGAATTTCATAATCCGGAAGACCAAAAGGCTGAAAATTCAAAAGCCTGAAAACTCAAAAGCCTGAATCCCAAAAGAGTGAAAATATACAGAACACAAAGAATAACAATATTCCAGTACAAGGACACACAAAAATACATATAAAACAAAGGATAGCACTTTTCACCAAGTATGGGCAGGGGGGGCAAGCCTCCCTGCACCCTACATGTGAGGGACTGTGCCCTCCACACCTCCTGCTATTTAAATATATCAACTCCAAGACTGCGCTTCACAGAAAAAATGACAAACATACCATCACATGTTTTATGACTGCCTGTTGTAACCTTAGTAATGTTCCCTTTTAACTTGCTATACTACAACACAACTCATGAAAGTGTAGTGAAGTGCAATCTTGGAGTTGACATATTTAAGTAGCAGGGGGTATGGGGTGCAGCCTCCCACAAGGGGGGGGGGGTGCATGGTGGCTTGCTCCCCTGCTTATATTTGGCGGAATGTAATCTGGTTTGTGTTGTCTTCAGTAAGTATATGTACCCCATGTGTTTTCTGTCTTATGGGATTCAAGCTTTTGAGTTTTCAGACTTTTGAATTTTTTAATCTGTATATATATATATATGTTTATATATATATATATATATATATATATATATATATATATATATATATATAGACTGTGCCTCCCACACCCCCTCTTATTTAATATTCTCACTCCAGGGTTGCACTGCAGTGGGGCAGTGGCTATATTCCATTTTTGACCAAGTGAGCTTTCAGTCAAGTGCAATGCCTGGTATCATTTTCGACTAAGTGTAATTTGACCAAATGTATGGAATCCATATACATATATATATATATATATATATATATATATATATATATATATATATATGTATACATATAAATATAGCTAGATAGATACAGCTGGATATAGATACAGGCATAGATAAATATGTCTATGCACATACATTTTTGTTAATTTAGATCAAGTAATTGGACATTGAGCTATAATACTGCATTGTGATAAACATGCATAATGAATTTGCTTAGTTTTGATGGTGTATTATATCACTTATGGCATATGTTTTGCAATGCATACTGCTACTAAAAGTAACCAGCAAATGTGGCTATTTCTTTGTCAGTTTAAAGCTGCTTTATCTGAAGCAAACTACAGTTACCACTAAAACAGGTCCACTCTTAAGATAACTAAATGACTTGAATGGGCTGCCATAATGAGGGCAGTGGAAATCACCTGTGAACTTTTTTTTTCAGACAATAACTGTTTCCTCACATAGCCACGCTGTATAAAGAAAAACAATCATAAAGTTAAAATTAAGAGACTTGAAAGAGAAGCATATCAAGCTTAAATTAAACCCATTTGTACACATTTGTTGAATAATCCTATCTACAGAAAGCCTCCTCCATACAGAAACATTTCCTTAATACTGAATTCTTGATGTGCCCCACCAGTGTTACCTCCTATTGTGTGTGTATGGGGGGGTGGGGGGCAGAGTACTCCAAAGGCTGTGTGATATTACCAAAATGTCATAATTCTATGGAATACAGATTATGCATGTAATGGGCAACATGATCTGTGTACATGAAGTTGTATAACCTGGTGATGACTGAACCTGCTGCCACACAAGGCCACCTGAGTTTCAGCCATTACGCTGCATGGATGGCAGGGAAATTTGTTACGTATGCATCGCTATAGGATGTCTTACAGTGGTGGCAAGCTCCAGGACTATGTGCAACTGGAAAATTAGAAAAAAAGATTGTTGGAGTTATCTGCCTGTGTACAAAGGGGGTCTATATCATATATTCGAACTTTCAAAACTTTGAATACCATATGTTCGACGACATATGATCGAAGTTTAAAAGTTCGAATATATAATAAAACAAAAACAAAAAAAAAACTTACCTTAACAGTGTCCCCCACACCCCCCCTACTTAAATATATCAACTCTGAGATCACACTTCAGTGCAGAAAAGGGAAGTTCTCCCATTCTGCACCGAACGGTGCTGTTACATTTAACCTTCAAACTCTTGAAATGTTGATCATATGGTGTCGACCATATGACATTCAACATTTCAAGTGTTCTGAGTTCTAATAGGAACCCGTACAAAGTTGGGGGGGAGCTCCTACACAGGACTACTACACATATGCAGAGTCCTTGATCAGCACTCCCTACCCTTCTACTGCCTGTATATCAGACCTGGTATTGCAGGTGCATGAACTTCCCACAAGGAAATGCCTGAATTACAATTGCAGGCACAAAATGCTGCGGTGGTACGGCAGTAGCATTGTTACCTCACAGCAAGAGGTTCTCCCATTCGATTCTCGGCTTGGCTTGGGAGTGCCTTCTATGTGGAGTTTGCATGTCCTCCCCGCGGTTGGGTAGCGTTCGAAAGACATGCATGTGTAAATGGGCGTGCCTTCGTTGAAGGTTGGGCATCGAGCTGACACCTTGGAGTTTCGTAAAAAAATCTACTGCCAGTCATTAGCGGACTGGAGTTCCGCTGTGGTGACCCCTTACCTGGAAAAACACGAAAGACAAACAACAACAACAACAACTGCAGGCACAAATTTAGACATGTCTCTATATAACAACCTTTAGAGTTTAACGGGGTACCTTACTACTCTGAATGGAATATATGGATACTTAAGTTTTACATAGGTGTTCAATGTCAATTTAAAATTTCAATATGTTATAGCATAAGGGAACCAGTTCCTGTTTTGGAGGAGTACTCTGGAAATTCTCGTTTCCTTGTACAACTTAAGGGCTCCTTGAGGCCTATTTTTGAAAGCAGAGATACTATGAGGAAATCTGGCCTTTTGTCTTCAGCTTTGCATGTCTCTATTAAATAAATAATTGATTCACTCCACCATGGGCACAATTTTACACTAATATATGTCATTTTCATATGTTGATATTTTACCTTATTGACAGAGATATGGGCCTCCAAACAATGAATTTAGTAAAGTAAAATGAAATGAAATGAGTGAAAGAAAAAGCTGATAATTTTGCTATTTAAAGGAAAGTTCTATACTATTAATATCTGGTTAAATATTTTGCATGCTTTTTAAGAGTACTAGGAGAGGTGCTTTGACATCAACGCAGTGAAATGGAACTTTGTAATTTTTCTGTTTTAGACATTTTTCTTAATTCATTTTTATTTTGCACTATTATTTGTGCACTTTAAATGTTTTATTGTCTGTTATTAAACATAGTAGTTTTCAGTACAGTGACATTTATTTCATTTTCAGCAAATTTGAAAGAAATGTCAAGCCTCTTTATGACAAAAGAAGGTCATGCCTATGGTCTTTTGCAATCACAAAAATTGCTTTCTAAGGAGAGTAAAAACTGAGACGTTTATGCAGACAATGGCCTTTGAAATCATTACATTATGATGTGCACTGACATCTGAATATTGTCCTCTTCACATATACTGTGCCAAGGGTTTTAAAACTGCTGGGCCTGTGCTGTTGCTTGTCATGAAATGAGTAATGTAAGCACAGTTGTAAACTCTGGATATGGTTACTCACACTATATACATGCATTCTGCATTCATTTCTTAATAAATCCCATTACACTTTACATCTTGTTATACTGCATTTGTAAGTGTCTGGCAATTCAGCATGTATTCTTAATGTTACAGACTACAAATGAGCTTCTGAAACTCTGTTTCATACTCACTCTGCACTTCAGGCTGGTTACTGTGAACAAGTTGTTTAAGCAGATAATGCTCATATACCAGACAGTGTTCACAAGTCATACTCAGAAATGATACTTAAGCCTCAATGATGTATTCAGATAATAAATAAATGAGTGAATGTTTGACTAAATTAATGAATGAAATACTATAATCGTAATGTGAAGAAGAAGATCGCCTGGATAAATTAATTTATTAATAAGAGTTGGTGCAAATTCTAGCTTTCCTGAACTTCGTTCCCATATAAAGAACTAAACAGACAATGCCATTTGTAAAATATACCAGGAGTTGAAACAGGTGTTATATTACTGAAGGATTTCCCTTTCACTATATATCTTCATCTGTTTTACTCTAAGCAAGTAATTTAACCAGATAATGCTCTTGAAATGAACATTTCCACTTGTTAAGAACTGAATACCACTACCACTAAATAATCATAATATGGATTGTGATGTCCTTGCACTGGCCCAGTAATCAAGGAGCCTTAATCATCACAACTAACACCAGTGGGGGACGTGCACATTGGGAGGATGACAAGTACACACAAAGTACAATTTCCCTTAAGAGCACACAGAGATCCCAGTCAGTCTGGGGCTGGTGTATTTCTGTTTCTCCAGATCTCCAATAAGACTCCCCACTGGCACAGCTATAGGGTTAAGATCGCAGCCGAGTGATCAAGCCAAAACCTCCAGCACCCTCTGTCCAACCAGTACTTCATGTCCATACCCAAGTAGCTCACACACACACACACACACACACGCACATAAACACACACACACACACACACACACACACACACACACACACACACACACACACACACACACACACACACACACACACTCACACACATACACACACACACACGCACACACATGCACATACATGCACACACATGCAAACACATACACACACACACACACACACACACACACATACACACGCGCACACACGTGCACACGCGCATGCACGACCATGCATGTGCACACACACGTATGCACACACACACGTGTGCACGCACACACACACACACACACACACACACACACACACACACACACACACACACACACACACACACACACAAGCACACACTTTGAGATTTGATTTATATACAAACACACAGACACTCCTGGGGAAGGCTGGCACAGGTTCACTAGCTATGCCTCCTTCTGCCCAGACTATACGGTAGCACCACCTGCCACCAACCACCCTTATCAGCTACTATAAGGCCCTTTCCAAAGAGTGACCAATTCTACTGTTTAATGTTACTGTTATCCAAATGGTAAGCATGACCAGAACTTTTTAGGCTATTTAGGAGTAGCCTGTACAGTATCACCAAATACATATGCAAGTGCTCCAAGAGCTTAAATATCTGTAACAAACCAGCCATAATTAAAACGTTTAAATATATTTAATAATAAATAATAAAAGAACAAGACAATATTCAATAACAGCACAGTGACAACAGAGATCAGAATCACAGGAAGTATTTTAAAACAACATTGCAGGACAGTCAAACATAAATACAGAAAACACCTAGACTGATCTTACTATTTTCCTGTCTATCTCTAAGAGAGATACTATGATCTAAGTCTTACTTACAGAGTAAGGCAAGTGCTGATGAGAGGATGTTTCTAGGTCCATATACAAATACAAAATGTCCAGACTCTCTCTGAGATAGTTCTTAAATTAATACACATTACTGCTGGGTTAGCTAGATGACATCACTACTTGATACCTGCCTCTAATTCGCAAGCTAAACAGATACCATCAGAATTTAGCATGTCTTTATGAAAAATACTTGTCTCTTAGAGGCTGACACTTATCTCTTAGAAGCTTGCCTGAAACTGGAAGTCGGAAAACTATTAACACTTTTACATTTTAAACCTAGTAATTATTTCTGTCTTAAGACAATAGAAAGAAATTGTAGCTCTAGACATTCTGTCTTCTAGCTGTGGTAAACACAATCATAAAACTCTTTGCTTATTTTTTCAGAGTTGCAAGTTATCTCTGCATGTCGCAGTATCTACTATGAAAACATACATTTGCACAGGTATAGTCCATATACATTTCTTCTCTTTTCCAGCAGGGTGCACTCTAGTTATATTTTTGAAGCTCAGCACACAACATACAGGTTACTTACATTTGTAGACAAGCCTATAGATCATATTAATATTTACAATGACATAGAATTATTTACAAAATTCTAGTCAGCTGGGCTGGCAGCCTTCATATGGATAATAACATGTAAAATGTTTTTGTGGCTTACATTCTAGATAATGAAATGCTCATCATAAAAATTGTAGTGTTATAGACCTAAGAAATATTTTAGATGTATTCATGTTTTCTGTAGCTAAAGAATTAAATAGTTTGAATCTGTGAGTAGAACTGAATTTCCCAAGACATTTGTATAATTATCTTCATATCAAAAGGTTTAAAATTAAATAAATATGCTGAATGGATATACTGGATAGGGAAAAAATGAAGATAAGAAAAAAACAATCACACTATGTCACTATTATTTTGAATGTCTCATTGCAATTTAAAAATGTACACACTGATTGGACAGCCCAACCAGTGCATGCATTGTACATTGAGCATACACAAACTGAAAGCCCAGCCACTAAAGTACCATTGAGTGGCCAGACTTTTCTTTTGGCATACACTTAGAGGGTAGAGCAGAATACAAAAATTAAGCTCATTCTGCAAACTTAAAGAAACACATAACATACGTGATTTTCCTTGCATTTCTACACTGTCCATTCTAAAGTCTTGGCAAACTCTAGTACCTCTCAACTGTCCAGTGATACACATTTCAGGTTTACACTTTATATCCTTTAAAAAAATACACTCTAACACAAAACCTATTGGAGTATAGTTTAAGTTTATAAGAGCAATAAAGTCTGTCCATATTTTTGGACCTTCGCTCCCCCTTCATATTGGGCTCTGTTTAGGTTTTTTATATTAAGAGCCGATAGTGGCAGAAGGAGGAAAAAAACAAGAATGGAGAAAAGCCATTGCTTTTCCTAAACAGCAGCGACATACTGTGCAAGCATGGGAATATACCTCCCATATGTATGCACAGTGCATCAGCGAATGAATAATGTGGAGGAACACTACAACAAAATTATACAAAACCGTTATTTTAAAAAGTGACTTCTTTCTTAAATAATGTCATTGTATAATTTCAATAACCCACAACAGGGTGTGAGAATCACAGAATTAACCCATGGGTGGCTTTGTTTAATCACTTAGGTTTCACCCCTGTTATTAAACCATGCCATCTGTGGGTTAATCTTGCGATATACACATCCAGTTGCGGGTTATTTCTTAACTAAACCATGTGTTTTTGTAATACAGTCAGGTATTAACTTTTCCAAATGATAATACAATGTTAATACCTGATTTTATATTCTGTGTATGAGAGCTTGTTGACCTAAATATAAAAACAACTGCACAGGTCTACATATTTGTATAACAGGCAGAACCTCAATATAATTTCATAACGTTTGTATTATTCCTTACAAATCACTGTTAGCCTTAACCCTCTCAGATTTTTAATGTTACTCTATAGAATGGTAGAATGGTGTGATAGGTACAGATGAAGAAAAGTAGGTAGAGGATGAGTATGGAGTCACAAGAATGTATGTAGGACATGGCTTAAATAGAACACATCAGTGATTATTTAACAAGAATATACAAAAACACAGGCAACAGGACTTATCTTCCACAAAATAATGCAAGTTATTCCAAGGGCTTTGAAATGACAGCCTGCTAGCTACATTTATAAGTATCACTCATTTAAAGACCTTTATCCACTTTAGGTTCCATCCCCACACGTTTCTTCTATTTACCAAAACAGTCAGCTGCTGCACAAAGTGAGACTTCAGAGTTTGAGTAAATGACTTCTATGTCGGCATGTAGGGAAAACTTTCACTTCACTGGGTTATTGCTTTCCTTCATTAGTTGAACCTATGTCATAGAAGTAAAGAGAACTTGTAGTTCTAGAAGCAGTTTTTAATGTGAACTTCAGTATGAGTCAAAGGAGAGAGACCTGGACACAGGCATGAGGCGACTAATTATAGAATATGGACACTAGTTAGTCTGCAAGTCTCCAGGAAGTCTGCAGCTGAAGTTAATGTTAGCTCAGTGTCCAAGCACAGCAAGCATGCTTCAAGACAGCATGTGTATAGATGTTAGAATCACAGTAACATGGGTAAAAGGCTAAGACTGGTTGGGAATTTCCTGCTGTTTTTCAGTGTTTAAGCATCTTCTTTTCAATGCTACATTAAGCTATGATTGTTTTTTGGCATTTGTCATACCTTCACATGTGCATCAGTAATATTCCAGTGGTAATGCATATCGGGAGTTTCCACTGCATTTCTCTGACTTTCTAATAACCTACTTTTTCAGTGGTCAAAGTTTTGTGCCACAAAATACACTACAGTATTTTTTTCAGGGGCAAGCCCTCCTGCACCCCCATGCAGTGGGCTTTGCCACCTTTCCCTGTACTTAAATTTATTATGTCCTTGGTCAGATAGCTAAAAAAGAAAAGAAAAGAAATTAAAAAAAAAAAATATTTGCTCTAGTGCAAAAATAAGACATACACTTTTTACACACTGGCAGTGATTTTTCTGTCACATAGTGACAGAATGTCTTATCAATAACAACCCATACCGTACAATTTTCTGAAAGCCACTGTGCAAAGACTCCATGAATTAAGTCTGCTAGAATTAAAAAAAAAAGCTTTATAAATCAGTATTAGTTTATAATTTTCCAGTACATTGTCAGAATTATTCTGGCAGTTTGTGTAGAGGATTAAGTCTATGAGATACTAAAATTCTTCAGTCTGTATTCCATGGACTGATTCTCTCTACTTCCATTTGTTTACTATGTGACTAAGTAAGTCACTTAATTTAATAGTGTTCCTGAGCATCCCCTGAAAAGAGTCTTGTATCTAAAGGTTTACCCTGATAAGAAATGAATAAAAATACATTTTTTTTTAATTCTCAGCTTATGCATAGAGCGTAGTATCTATTGACTTGACCTTCATTTCCAAAGCTATTACTTGAATTTAGGTTGTTGCAGTAGCACTAATACTCTTCAGATTGGGGGGGGGGGGGTTATAAGAAAGGATTCTGATTGGCTGTCTGAAAGCTGAACTATGGAATCTCAATGTTATATGGGTAGTCTGAGTATGACAAATGAATTTCAGAAAAGCACTTGTGCCATTTCATTCTTTGGGTCATTAAGAAACACCATTACAGCTCAGCTCTTTCAATGTGCAAAGAAAAGTTAATTGAACTTTTAGTACTTTGTCAGCCCACTCGATTTTAGCAACAGAGGAAAAATATATCAGACTTCAGAAGTTTGAGCCTGCTGATCAGTTCAGTATTTTTCAATAATTTCATATGCTAATATGCCTTAAATGCTAATAATCTGTCAAACGTTCCAATAAACTTGACAGGTTATGAAACATAGATATAATTTTTTTTTTTTTATTTAAACATTTGTTTACTGGGAAAGTCTAACTTGTTACGAGCCAATTTTCAGTGGAGGCCTGGGGAGAAATGCTCCAGATGCATGTCCTGATACAGTGGGAGGAAACCAGAGCACCATGATAAAACCCACACAAATACAGGGAGGACATGCAAACTCCACACAGAAGGCACCCCAGCTCAGAATCGAACCGTACAACATCTTGCTGTGAGGCAACAATGTTAACCACTGCACCACTGCACCATCCATTATGACAGTCATTGGTGCACAGTATAAATGTACCAATGCTTTATTAGTATATCTGGGTATAAAGACTGCATATGGTATCATAATGGGACAGTAGGTTGTAGTATACATAAGTGAACACAAGAAAATGGTACAATAGGTAATCATGGAGTAAGAAAGCTGAAGTTGACGGATGGATTTGCTTCATAGAGAATACTGCTTTTATGGAACTGCCTTCCACTCCACATACAGCAAAGTACTTCTCTTACTTTAGTCAAATGTAATCGAGATAAATGGGGGGGGTAGCCACAAACTCACCTTCAGTTTAGCACCCCTTTCCCTTGTTGATAGGGAAAACATGGAAATGTCTAACATGTCTTTGTTTGGCCTATGGCTGTGTTATTTGTATGGAACATCTAAGGACTAAAACTACCATGGGAATGTAAGGCTAAGCATCTTAAGAACCTCATAGATCAATGGCCTAGTAAGCACCTATGAATCTATAAACATATGAAAGTGTGACCAGGTAGGAATGGTATTATGCGATGTGGATAGATAATACTCAGGTCTGTAGATTTGTTTTTAAACCAAATACCTTACGCATTGGAGAAGTTAACTACCCCTCTATAGAGTGGAAAACCTACACTGCCTTATACTCACAGGCATAACAATTCCTGGACTTTATTAACACAAGAGCCCTTGATCAAATAGTCTGCATACCCACCAGAGGTTCAAACATACTAAACCTTATACTAACCAATATGGAAGAGTACTGTATCTCTCATCCCATGTCAAGTCCTCGCTGGTGAGGTTGGACCACAAAGCTGTTTCCTTCAAAATAAAAATAAACTTGGTAACCCCAATAAGCCCTGCAACAGTAAGGAACTATGCCAAAGCAAACTACATCCTATTTAGTTATAGTTTGCCAAAATTCATTGCCTCACCCAACACTGAAATTACAGCAGCCTATACAGAATTGTTCACAGAGACCCTGTACAATGTAAATGCCTGTATAGGGACTGCTGTACCTACTGAAAATAAGCTGAAAACAAACCCCAAAAACAAAACAAACTGGTGGAATCCTAACCTTATCAGGGTATATAACAAAATGAAAAAAGTAATGGCTAAAATCAAGAGAAGCAACTCTCATAATGACAGGACCTCTATAATTAAACTAAACAACAAACTAAGAGGACTAATTATGTCCAACAAGGCCAGTTGCAAGTCTGAAACCTCAAAGGCAGCACACAGCAGTTTGTCAAACTTTGGTCAATAATGCCATCTTCACTAAGCAGACCGACAACAAATTTGTTGTCTGAAAAAATTCAGCTCAAACTTCACAGTCTGCTCCCCCACCTCCCCCATAAAAAGACGACTAGCCTAATCCCCCAACTATTAACACAGACCAGGTCTTGGTGGCACTCACAGAGGCCAAAGCACAGCCCCAATGGGTCCCAACAGTATTCCAAGATGCTGCCTTGAAGCAAGGCATATCAGGACCACTTGAGTCACTCTGCAACTATAGCTTCAAAAAAGGCTTTGTGCCATGAGAATGGAGGAATATAACAGTTAACCCACTTCACAAGGGTGGACCATTAGCCAACCCAGGAAAATACAGACCTATTAGTCTGACTAGTCTAATATGCAAATCCATGGAATGAATTATCCTGGAAATGATCAACAAAGATGTAGGGAACCTTCAGACACTGCATCCAACTTGGTCTGGCTTTGTCAAGGGAAGGCCATGCCTACTAAACCTGGTGGACATTTTTGAGAAGTTCACCAAGACAATGGATGAGGGGAAGACAGTGCACACTGCCTACCTGGACCTGACTAAGATGTTTGAGACAATACTTCTATTCACTGAACTGGGCATAGGCCCATACATAATTTCCAGGGTTGCCAGCTGGCTAATAGACAGGACCCAGGAAGTCAGGACTGGTGAGGCCACCTTCACTAACAGTGGTGTACCTCAGGGTTCCATGCTGGGATCACTCCTATTTGGCATCTATGTCTTGGAGGTAAAGGCTAATATCAGGGGCCTTTGGTGGACCAAGTTGGCAGATGAATGCAAATTGTGAACTATCATAGATTCCACCCATGACAGCCCCTCTTAATGGAAGCAGCAGAAGCATAGCTGGTTCAACCAGTGCCCTGGTCTGGTATAATGAACCAACACTCCACCCCTTGAAGTGAAGAGAAAAAAAAACACTGCATTGTAAGCAATCAACTTATTCCAGTTAAATCTACACCCCCCCCCCCCAATTTTTACACTGAAGAGTAAACCAAACAAAAAAAATGGACGTTCCTTCTACTGGCTCACCAACCAGGTGCCAAATGCATGACAGAACTTCCCTCCCTCCTGCCCTGGTGCCATTGAGGTCCCATTTATGTGCCCTGCCTGCAATCTTCCTTCAACTTATTTTATGTAAAAAATCTGCCTTTAAACTGTAGCAAACTATTTGCTACAAATGTAGCAAACAGTTGCTTTAGTTTATACCTTGCCTGCATGGAGTGATACATTGCTCAGGTTTTAGTTAAAAAAATACTGTTAAACTGTAATAAACTAGCACTACAGTGCTCAAGTTTGACTGAAAATACAATGTCGGCTTTTAAAAGCTGGTATTGCATTAAAAAGAGATTGCAATTGGCTGATCATGACTCCCAACACTTTGAGCCTAGGACAGTTGCCCTTTTCACTCCACCATAGCTATGCCACTGAGAAGCAGCACACCATTGTGACAGTAGGATTCATTAACACTGTCTCTTTCAGTGTCCTTCAGGAAGTATGCCCAACATAGTTTGCACTAAATCTAATATGTCCTCAACTACAGAAGGAAAAGTCTATAATTCAAAAGTAAGCCATCACTGTTAAGTTAATGACTACAGTGTCATATGTTTCACAACAAGCACTGCTTAGAGCCAAGATAAACAAAGTTAGAGTATTGGGTGCAAGGTTATGAATCATAGTAAGACTGACAGTATATCTGTAAATCACCACCATAAAATAAGAGGGTATACATTCATTTGTTTGAAAGGAGGTTGTATGATTCACCAAAGTGCAAAAGTTCAACCTCCAGATTCCTGAAATGCCAACTGACAATGGTTCGACTTCCAATGAGCAAATGCACTTTGCATTCATTCATCGGAAGTCAGCATTTCAGGTCCAGATCGCACTATAGCGGTGATTGGGAAATTAACCCTTTCCCTCACTGTAGTGTGATCTCAGAATTTGTATATTAAAGTAGGGGGGTGGGGTGCAGGGGGGACATGCCCCCCCTGCATAATGATGTTTGGAGCTGTTTTAATTTTGCAAATGGTTGAATCTGATTTTCCAGATTATCATTTTCGAAATCTTGTTCAGTTCGACATATTGTCTTTTGGCATTTAAAGTCGCACAATAGTGCGAATGCACAAATGCCTTTCAAACAAATTAATGTATACCAATAAGAGAGGGGAAGCAGTCTAATAAATGTAAAATGAATCAAAATTGCTATCATACAGGCACTATTTGTATAACAAAAATGCAGGCTTTATTAAAATGCAACCCATGATATATTGGCAAGAAAGGCCATCATGCAATAAAATCCAGTGCAATAAAATTAGATTTAAAATCCACCAAAAAACATAATCAGCTAAAAATCACTGGTAGTATAAAAGAAGTAGCAAAAGTAAAACAGTATTAGTGCAGTGACAAGTCCATTACTAATAAGGGAAGACTAGCAAAACAAAAAAGTAACTGAAACCATGAGCAAGGATAAGCAGTAGTTAATTCAAAAGTTTAAAGTCCACAATTTACTTGAAGAGTTGTTTTTTCAAAAGTAATAGTTGTTTATTCCAAGAGTTAGAAGTGCTTATTCCACAAGTTTAAAATCCACAACATACTTAAAGAGTTGCAAGTGCAGAAGACACTTTCACCAGATAGGCTTCATCAAGCAAAGAAACACATTGTGCTTAGTGTATATAATCAGTGTACTCACATGATCTAGTTACATGTTAAAATTATAGTCACATGATAAGATAAAAATAAGTAAAATACGCATAAAATTATATGTATAAAAATGTAAGTGACAATAACAGTAAGAAATGTAATAAATAATGAAGGTACTTGTAAAATTTTTGATTTTTCAATTTTTAAAACATATAGGATACAGACAAATACAAAAAGTTCAGTGTATTTGAGTATGTAAGTACTTCAAATAAGGCTTAATGGTAACCATATCATCAAGCCAGGGGGTATATGTGCCTTAAATCTGAAAATCCTTTGCAACTCTATTCTCTCTATGTGTAATTTTATGTCACCCCTGTAAACGGCGCACAAATAACTTGCAAAATAAATTTAAAAGTATGAGTTAGATCTGTATTAAGAATAGGTTTATATGAGGCATTTGTTTGAACACTCCTCCTGATGTCAGACATGTGTTGACATATTCTCTCTTTTAATTTTAGCCAAGTATGTTAGAGACACTAATGAGTCACACTGCTTTAAGTTCATGGTAGTGAATAAAACAAAAGTCACTATGAGGCAAAGGGACATAAGAAATAAAACAGAGATTAATGAATCAGAATGGATTATTAAGTTACAAACAACTGAAGGAAGTGGTCTCAATGATAGGATTCCTATCAAGCCGCATCTGAAAGCAAGCAGACATTAGTAAGGTTTTGTTTTTTTATGAACTAAATGTAAACAATGTTTGTTGCTAGGCATTCACTGCAAACTGAATGAAAATAATGTTTTGATATGTGTTTTGTGATAGACTAGTTTTTTTGGCACCAAGTTTAAATTAATTGAGTTGGAGTGGTGTTTTTTTAATGAGCCAAGTATAAAATAAGTGTTTTAGAACTGCTAAATAGGTCCGATGAAGCAACAAGGAGAGTTGTGAAAGCACTTACCCTGTTTATTATTTTTATATGAAGCAAAGATATATGCTTTAGCCACTTTTATTGTTGTTTCCATTACTGAATAGTGCATGTTCATGCGCATTGACTCCATTTGCTATTGGATTGTTTACATACAAGTTTTGTAGCGGAACATTTACTGCATTGGTTGTAGCAGTTGGTTTTGTGATTTAAAAGTAAGATGTATGTTTTGGTTGCTGTTTATAACAAAGAATGTTCTTTAAATTACTAGCTTTTCTTTAAGTAAAACTTGGTGAATCGTAGCCCAGGTATCTCAGTTAGTATAGACCAGTATTTTTTAATAGCGTACTTTATGACTGGTATAGTTCTATCATATGCAAGAGTGTATCTTAGTTTGATATGATTATGACTGGTGGACAATCATATGTCTCTGTTGGTGGTTAGCAGAGGTGTATATTCTGCTGATCTCTTGTTTTTAATATCTTGTTTAATTGTGTTAACTTGTTGACTATAACCTCTCTGTATGAATTCTGAAGCAGTCATTTCAAGTTCCTGTTCCATTAGTGAATCATTTGTAATATATATATATATATATATATATATATATATATATATATATATATATATATATATATATGTGTGTGTGTGTGTGATTGGGGTAAGCTGGTTCTATGTAGATATGTATTTTTCCTTTATGGTTTTCAGTACATAGTAGTATCTATCTGACCAGTATGACGTTTGTTTAGGGTTATGTCAAGGAAATTAATTGTATGAAAGGATACTTCATATTTAAACTTTAAGAAATCAGTGGTTGTAGAGATGTATGACTCAAATTTCCTGACTTCTTCTAGTGTACCTTCCCATAATAAGATAAGGTCATCCAGAAACCTTTATAAAATTTCACATTTCTGAGATAGGGATTATTTTCACTGACTATATGTTGTTTCTTCCACTGGTACATTACAAAGATGGCATAGGTGTTGGCGACTGGGAATACCCATCGCAACACTTCTTGCCTGTTTGTAAAACTTCTTTTGATATAAAAAGATGTCATCGGTAAGTATAATGTTCAATAATTCACAAATAACATTACTGTGACACTGTGTATAATCAGAGAATTCAAGTAAACGTTTTTTAACAAATTTAATTCCTATCTCATTGAGAATAACTGTAAACAATGAGTCTACATCTAATGTAACAAGAAAACAGTCTTTTACTGGGTGTAACATAAGCCATTCTGATAGATGAGAAATGAAATCAGTTGTGTCCTTGCTAATGATACCTGTTACATGTAAATATTTCTTAAGTTGGTTATCAAGGTAGCTTGATAAGGGCTCTGTCACCCATCCTCTTACTGACACTATTGGTCTAAGTGGGGAGATATAAGGAATTTATGGACTTTAGGTATAACAGGACTATCAGTTCTAAAGTACTGGTATAATTTTTCTCCAATGAGGTTGTCCTTGAGCATATTTTGCAGTCTTAAAGAAATCTGCTTAATTATCTGATTCACCAGTTGTTTGTGTATTTGCTCATAATCCAAGGTGGCTAGCATAGAGAGCATTTGATTGTTATAGTAGTCAGAGTTCATAATCACAGTATCCCCACCTTTGTCTGCTGGTTTTATGATTAAGTCTGAATTTGTACTAAGATTCTTGACTCTCAGTATCTCTGATGCATTCAAGTTTATGTATTTACCATGTGTGTCACCATAAAAAAATGTTTATATAGTTCTTTTTTCATTGATTTTTCAATGGCCAAAACAAGCAGATTGTTAGGCGATATAAAGGTACTTGAACGTTTGAGTATATTCAGTGGAGCACTGTTCTCTTGGAGCAGAATCTTAAGGTTAAGAAAACACATACAATATTTAAGTTCTAGCAACATTTGAATGATATCCATTTCAGTGGAGGGTACAAATGTTAATCTTCTAGATAAAACTGACATTTCATCCATATTTAAAGAGGATAAATGTATTACCGTTGATTTGTTGTGTGTTGGAACTTCATTTGTCTCCTGGTTATGGGTCTATTGCTGTTCCTCCTCTTGTCCTTCATGTTCCTTTTCTGTTAAGGTTTTGACATGGGGAGGGGGTATGTCACCAGAATTGTAAAATCCAAGGGATCCAGAGCAGCAACATTGCTGGCATCTACTAAGGTTATTGGCCGTTACATTTCCTGCTGCATGGGTTTTGTAGGCATATCCTCAATAGTTAGAAATGGTACATTGATTGGTTCTTGCTGTGGTTGATTACATTGGTCACTGGTTCTGTTGGTTGGTAGTATAAAAGAAAACAGAAAAACACTCAAGCAATTAAGTGTATCAAACTAAATTTATAATGTGACCTTTTTGGTATAGTAACAACCTTTAAAATTAAGACTCTTTGCAAAGCAGCAGTTCTTTGATGTTCCTACTGCTCTTACTATGAACTTCAGGCTTTTGCCAGTATAGGTGCCCTAACACCATTATGAAGTCCTAAATGCTTTCTTTTTCTTCTACAAAGTTGTCTGCTGCTGTGATGCCCGTGCCCTGGCCCAGCAGTCAAGGAGCCTCAATCCTCACTACTAACACCAGTGAGGGGCATCTCATATTGGAGGAAAGGATAACAAATACACAGTAAAGTGCAATTTCCCTTAAGAGCACACAGAAATCACAGTCAGTTTGGGGCTGGTCGCTCCCTTGCTCTCCCGGTCCCCAATAAGACTCCCCACTGGCACAGCTATAGGGTCCAGATCTCAGCCTAGTGGGCAAGCTAAATCCTCCAGCATCTTCACTGTCCAACCAGTGCTTTATGTCCCTGCCCAAGTAGCTGACACACACACACACACACACACACACACACACACACACACACACACACACACACACACACACACACAAACACACACACACACACTCACAAACACACACTTTGAGAAGAGTTTATACAACCACACAGGCACCCCTGGGGAAGGCTGGCGTGGTTTTCCAGCTGTGCCCCTTTTTCGCAGACTATACAGTAGTACCAGCTCCCACCACCCACTGATATTTATCAGCTACTCAAAGCCCCTTAAAAGGGTGTCCAATTATTACTCTGTAATATTATTATCCAATTGGTAGTATAGCCCACGGCTAAAGCTATTGGAGTGGCTTTTTTCAATTTTACCAAAGGCATTCAAGTACTCTAAAGAGCTTAAATTATCTCTGCAAAAACAGCCACAGTTGAAAGGGTTTAAAATATTTAATAACAAATAGTAAAAATACAAGACAATACTTTTTACTACACAGTGCTAGTCAAGAGTTTAGAGATCACAGAGAAATACTTAAAATAATTCAGTAGTACAGTTCTGACATCACAGAAAAACACTTAGTCTAATCTTTCTAGTCTCTAGCTATTTCTAACAGAAAACAACAAGTCTAAGATAAACTTACATATAGAGGAAGACAGTGCTGATGAGTTGGATGGTCAAGACAAAAATGCTTAATGCTGTCTGATTCTCTCTGTTTTTAAAATCACATTCCTGGTTCACATTACATCATTCTTCACACTTCCCTGTGTTACATTACATCATTCTTCACACTTCCCTGGGTTCCCAGGCTAACAGAAACTACATTTACATTCTTCACCTCTGGGCAGAAACCAGAACAATAAAGGACATTTATGCATGCAAATTCTGGCCATTAACTCTGGCCTTAAAACAATAGCAAAAATTCCTTCATCTAGACCGGCCAGATCTGTGTTTACATCAAAGTGTCACAAAATGTTTTTCTTGGTTAGTAGAGTGCACTGTTGTTACATTTTTTTCATTTCCACATTTAACACTATATTTACCATTTAAGACAACAAGCTTGTGGTTTACATTAATATTTACAGATGACAGAATTATCTCCAAAATTCTATCCGGCTAGGCTGACAGACTTCATCTGTCTTCACCCAATCTTCACAGCTGCACTATTTTGCATTCTAATTCCTACTGTTTTTGATGTGCTCCAGCAAAATCAAATTTAAACTGATGTTTTGTTTTCCTCACTTAGCTTGAAGGGTTACATCAGGTCATAGAGTGCCACTACATAAATGCCACTAAAATGTTTTACAGTAATATATTTCTAACCATTAATAAAATAAAAATATTTATCAATATGGGGACATTTAGAACATAGTCCAAATGGAAAAGTCCACACATGCATACCTAGCAATTGTGCAGTATTTTCTTAGGACCCAATAAAAATAAACTGTGCACCAGAAAATTCCCAGTATTGTGGCCTGTACTAGAACAACTCGCTTAGCTACATTTTGATTTATTTAAAAAAAAAAAGTTCATTCAGTGTCATTCTAGATCACTTAATAACATACTCCACAATTTCCTAAGAACTGCAGTGCATTGCTTTGATAGTACATTATATTGTGCAGCAAATTGTGCATCACATAAGTCACTATTGTTATCTTCCTTATATTTATACACATAACCTTCATTTCTTTTATTACTTTTACATCACATAGCCCTTTTGAGAAACATTGCCCCTAATTGTGAGGCTTATTGGGCTTCCATGAAATGTGGCTTTCCACAAAAGAAACATACTGTGGTAGGAAAAAACAGACATTTAGGACTTCCTGAGGATATTATGGCAACTAAGTGGCTTCACTGTCACTCTCTGCTTCTCAGGACCCATAGTTTGGGAGTGTACTCCACCAATTCCCCTGAGCTGCTATGTATAGTGCTAGTACTTGTCTGCAGCTTTGTGATATCACTCCAGCTCCACCTCATAGTTATCATCACCTTCCTTGCCATTCATGTGTTTGTATGGCCTAACTATACCTCTACCACTGGGCTGGCCTGCCTGCTCCCTCATAATCTTACTATGTAGCAAGGCACATGCTAGCAACATCCTGCAGGCCATGACAGGGCCTTACTACATTGTCCTCCAGATATATTAAGGCACTGGAAGAAGGCTTTGAGGTAGCTGAACCCATGCTTAATGATGTTATGGGTTTGTGCTAGTGATCTGGAATTTGTACTTAGCAAGGGCTTCTATGGGGTATACAGCATTATCTGCAAAATAGTTGCAACATATGTGTGAGGAGATACTACATTTTGACACATTATATCTATCTATATCTATCTATATCTATATCTATATCTATATCTATCTATCTATATATCTATCTATCTATCTATGTAGCCATATACATTTTCTTTAGCCACATGTCCTCCCCGTGGTCGAGTGGCATTCGAAAGACATGCGTGAATGGGCGTGCCTTTGTTGAAGGTTGGGCATCAGGCTGGCAACTCGGCACCATAAAAATCTACTGCCAATCATTAGTGAACCGGAGTTCTGCTTTGGGGACCCCTAACTGGGAAAAGCCAAAAAGACAAACAACAACAACCTGCATTCACTAATTATGGACAAAGTGTGGAATGTCACCTTGCAGAAAGTGACAACACAACTCACATGTATACTTTATATGTCAGTCATGCAAACTGCAAACACAATAGTTTTAACCACATGTGCACTACACACTACCTGGTTTATGCAATGGTAGCCTTTCCTGTCACAGACTTGTGTGACTGTGTGCCAGGTGGAGTCTTTTTACTACATGCAGGGATATCATAAAAACATGCACATTGGAGGTTCTCTTCCCCGGAAAAATATAGAATTTCAGATATGCTGAACCTGAAGCAGAAGCATTATGCTAAGGATCTTGTTCAGCATTCTTGAGGGAGAGGCCTAAAAAATACTCCATTTTGACACATTAGGTATGTGTACCCCACTAGCCACAGTCCCTGCATTCCACATTTGGTCCATGTAGCTAGGATTGAAAGTGTTATATGTATCCTGGTCTCCAGTGGGTCAGGAAATATTGTTTGACATTACATATCTTGCTGATGTAGATCATCTAAGCTACATACAACATCCTGATCTATGTGCAATTAAGCAATAATACCTCTGTCAGTAAATTTATGGAATACCGCTCACTGCCTGTCACATTTTCCTTTGCTCCATGTGTCCCCTCCTGCATACACAAATACATACATACATACATACATACATACATACATACATACATACATGCATACAGAAAGTAGCAATGCTAGGGCTACTAAATGTTGCTGCAGGATTGCTACTGCTGTAATCTGAAATGTTTTTGATACTTGCAGTTCAGTGTCCTCTGCTCTTACTTAATCTAAAACATACAGTATTTTTCCCTTTAAGACCATGAAGTGTGACTGTGTTTACCTGTATCCATTTATGTCATTATGGTGTAATTTTTATATATTCCCTGTGCACACTTATACTCACTGCTCTGTAGTGCAATGTACCAGTATGAATGTCTACTATATTGAACATGGCCATTTCCAATTTAACTGCTCACTGCATAGCTTATCTGTGAATCCCAAGCATTGTCATATAATCCAAATGCATCCTGAAGTAACTCTACCAGATCAGATAAACTGCATAGTTTAAGGCTTTGAATAAGCTCATATATGTCTTGTGAGGGTTAGGTTGTGTACTGCACAGAGGCCCCGCATTTGTCTGCTGCTGTAGTACCCCGAGCAGGACACATTTAGAACTGAGTCTATACTTATTAGTTGAAGGATGAGAGCAGCGACTTTAGTTAATTTGCAGGACTGATTATAATAAACCTATACAAACACCAACTGAAACAGTAAAGTCACCAGAGAACTGTTGCATTCTATGAAAGCCTTCAAAAATGCAAATCAAATTAATTCAGTGTTTGCAAAAGAGTAGTGACATTGTTAACATGAGACATACTCTTCACTCATCATGAAGCAAAAAAGGCCTACATCGATTTTAATTTCCAGAAACAACTATAAATATGTTGTTTATGACATCTACAACTCAATTACAAGCAATAGACTATTCCCCATGAGCCTCTGAAATTGCCAACTCTGTGTGTGTGGGGGGTCCCCTTCAAAGGATTGAAATTTTAGAACATTGAATTACTGATCTGTGAAGACCAGATGATCGAACTTGTGAATGGAGATCACCATACAGTACAGAACAGGAACTTTACCATTTTCTTCAGTGTCATATTGGAGTTGGTATATTTAAATAGCAGCGGGTGGGGGGAGCAGCAGGGCTTGCCCCCCTGGAAAAAGGTGAAATATTTTTTTTTCATGTTTTAGTTTTTTTTCCCTTAGGTTCAATATTTCATAACTTTAGTCCTCTAGTCTTTTATGATCAGAGGTACAATGTTCTGAAATTTGAATCCTTTGAAGTAGACTCATGCAGGGTCATAGGTGACAATGTTTTTCGGATTTAGAACCAGAAAAATGCAAAAATGACATTACTGTTGAAAATATATTCTCACTATCCCTCTATATAAGAAGTAAAGCTGCAGTGAAGAGCCTTTGCAGAGGCTGTTATAGGAGCTCAGTCATTGATGCAGCTTGCAGTTCCTGCCTCTCAGTTATCACAGCATTATATCTACAAGAGTTGTACCATATATCCTGGCCTTAGCTAAAGAGAGGAACTGTTTGGATGAGTCCATCTTCCCCCTTAGCAGACAGACATCAATAAATACATGCCTTTCTCAGCTCTCTGTCCTTAAGGAGTTAAGCTTTTTTGCTCTTAGAGCAACTGGGAAAATGTCAAGTAGTTTTGTAAAATTCTCCTCTTATGACTGAACTTAAGAATTTTCATGCCATTGTTGCATATTATTCCTAGGAGAAATGTGATCACTGATTAATGTCTTGTTAGGTATTTCTTACAAATATTACAATACTCTTTTTTAAGTTTATACTGTCACAAACTAACAGTATAATTCAGTATGTCAAGGCGATAAACTGTTAATATACTTCATCCTATGGTCAGAATTTAATTTGCCTTCCATCCTCCTTCCCTATGTCTGCATATTCTATGACCAGGATTGAGTTGTTTAAGTAGAACAATGATGCTCAGTAAACCCAGAGAAAAGGGCACCTGTATCCTGCAAACTCAGCATCATTATGAAGTAAAAATATAAACTATGTGACATTGTGCATTCGGAAGACTCAGAGTTTTCATTTCTTTTTTAATGTCTCTTGAGAGGAGAGCATTATTGAAATAGGATAAACAAAGAGTTCACTCTGCAGAAGATAGCTAATTTTAATTAATGACTTGAATTAATGATTTAATTAATGAATGTATATTTTATTTTAGACACAATTATTTGCAGAGTACCAGCAACATACCAAATAGTTTGCCCTATAAAATTTGGATTCTTAACATCTTTTGTAATAGATCCAGCAATATTATGTTTCTAATGGTTTTGAAAGAATAAATTACAAACATAAATAAGTTTTATATCTATTGAGCATTTGTTCAGTAAGTGGGATGAAGGATCCATCCTACCCTCTTTTTTCATCTTAGCTTTAAAACCTAGGGGCATTTGATCTGACAGAAAAAAAACACAATGCATTTAATTAGAAGAAAATCATGGTAAAACAGTACTGTTTTGTCATATTTACTTAGTAAATGTTAGCAAGTTCAGAGATATCTTTTCAACTAGTGCAGTCTGTTTTGTGACATTTTTATGACATTTTCACATTCAAATAATTGTTTTAGAATTTCATATTTGTCTCTGTTTTATAGCTACATGATCTTGGATTCAGTGCTGGTCATCATTCACTGCTTCTTTTGAATTTGCATATTTTGCCCCTATTCATGTGCACTTTCTCTGGTTTCATTGCTACTCTCAAAAACATTCTGGTTGAAGGACTGACTGCTATAAACTGTCCATTTGAACTGCGTATACTTTTGACCTGTGGCCACGCCATGACTAAAAAGGGTCAGTGAAGTGTTACATTAATTACCCATTTAGAAGATAAACAAACAAATTAAAATAAAGAAATTAGCAAAATAACTGAAAGTCTGGCACTACCCAGAAAAAATAGAGTATATGAATCACATTTCCTACAGATTCAGACAAAATTATATAAACTGACTCGTAAACTATATCTGTGACAGAATGAGCAAATGTTATACGAATACATTGGCATGTGGGTTTTGCATTTTGTATAGGCTTTGCTCATCTTCTATAGTACACATGATTTTAAACAATAAATTCAGACAGTTTCAAGATGTGAGTTGTAAGTGTACTTGCTGTTTATTGCATTCTTTTCAGTCCAGACACATTCTGCAATCCTACTTTATTTTTAGACACACACACACACACACACACACACACACACACACACACACACACACACACACACACACACACACACACACACACACACACACACACACACACACACACACACACAGACACACACATACCCTCGCACACGCACACACATGCACACATATGCACATACACACAAAACAACTCATTTAAACAGTGGAGTAGTTGCATATGCAATGTTTATGCATGTTTTTGCATATTAAGTCAGATCTGGTTATGCTAGATACTTTAGTTTCCTTCTAGTGGTATTTTGAGAGTTTCTCTAAAAAATCTACAGCTCATTTTAAATTTCACAGACAGCTGACAGGTTGCCAATAAAATGTTATGAATACCACACAGCAGCAAATTAAGTGCATGGCTAAGATTTATTCTGCAGTTCAAGACAATGCACAAACGCTTCTGGTTCTGATTCATTTTGACAAAGTGCGTCTTTCCCAAGAGTGTGAGTTACATACATGAAATTATGTTGAGAGAAATAACATTTTACACTCTAGTACCTGAATCTATTATATTGCAGTCTCTCAAAAGTGTTTTTAAATTATTCAAGTGGTCTATTTCAAGCTTATCCTTGACAATAAATGTTATTTAAACAGAAAACAGCATCTACTTTGTTACTCACATTTCACAATTTTTTAATTAGCAAATCTGTAAAATATTCTTATCATTCATATATTAATATCATGGTAACCATTTGAAATAGTAGGACTCACTACGAGTCTTGAACCATGAGACAAAATGTCCAAGAATGTAGACTTGCACATATCAAGTCTGAGATGGCCGTTTCTGTGGATATTCCCTCTTCTGAGAGGTATGTCAGTCTTGGAGTCAGTATATGTGTTCAGTGATGTACGGGGGCCATGCCTCACTGCAAAAAGGAGTTTAAAGGAGAAGTGTGATGTTCAATATTTGCTGTTCTCCTGGATTTGTGACCTTTTCTTATTTCATTCTGTCATCAGTCAGTGTTAAAGGTGCCTACATTTCAGAAGAGAAAAATACAGTTACTGTGATTAAATTTTTTCTCTATTGGTGTTACTGGAAAGCATGTATAGTGTGAAAATTTGAGATAACCCCAAGGCAGCATTTAGGCTATGACTGTTTCCTCTGGCAAATTTATTTAAAACAAGGGTGATGTGCTCTGCAATGTATTTGCAGATTTAGTAATAGTTTCAGAACAATTTTAGAATGCCAGTACATTCATAGTTTGTTCATTCAGCTGCAACTTTAATCCAAATTGTTTGAGGTAAACCAATAACACTTTCCTGAGTATCTGCGTTTCTGTTTGTCTAGCTCACCTGTGGTCTGGAATTTACAGATAGAGAGATATATTTTGTTTGTTAGATTTGGGGAATACAGGGTCTGCTAATCTGCAATTTTCTTTGGGTTTATCAGCTGTGTATAATTTATTTTTTGCATGTCTGTTGATGTAATCAGCTGTCCTTAACTGTGGAAGTGTTTTAACATGGTGACTGCATAGCATTAAAAAGGTTATATATGATGGATTAAAAACAATGTTGGCATTTTGGAAATATATCTGACAGGAGTACACCACTTGTAAAAAGTACTCCTACGTTTCTTTAGAAAAAGTTAAGTGTATGAATTATTTGCTTTTCCAGCTTGTGTAGTAACACTGGTAAATGAAATCAAATATTTTTTGCTAAATAACTGTAGTTAGTGGACTATCAGAAATGACATTAAATGGATGTGGTTGTGCTTGTCTTGATAAATGAAGTAGCACACACACATGAACGATGAATAACTGTAGAATGTAAGTATGTTTGTAAGCCTACTGTATTAGAAACTGCTAGTGAAAGACCATGCAATGCAGCATGTCCTAAGCATTTGTCTGCTTAACAGTGAACTGTTTTACATTTACCATTGTGCCAACTATAATATAATAAACAGTTAATTGTGCCCAGATCAGGGTTGGAGAACTTGCTGAATCTTCAAAGTGTGTGTGTCTAATATTTCAGTTTATTTATTTATTTATTTATGTTTGATGACCAGGGAAGTCCACTGGGCCATAAAGAGCCCGTTTTCAGTGGAGGCCCGGAGAGAAAAACTCCAAATATTGCAAGTTACATATTACATGTTACAAAAGAATAATAAACATTTGTACAGAACAATTAAAACATTTACAGAAATATAATACATTATGTAATAAGCTTTTAGTGAGTTAACATTTAAACAGAAGTTACTAGCCCTTTTGGAGGTTGGGTAAACTGAACATTTGCAGAAAAAGACATTTTTGTCAAAAAAGCTCTTTGTAAGTAAACATTAAACAAGTAGCTACTAGCCCTTTGCAGGTTAGGTGGACCATTTTGCATGAAGAGAGTACAAGAAAATTGGATTATGGAAAGCCTAGTACATTAGATAGCAGAGAGAAAATCAGTCCCCAGTAGGGTGAGACTATTTTAGGTTGAGATGAAGCAATATAATTGATAAATGATAATGATTTCAGTGCAGGGTAGAAAGAGATGGGGTGGAGAGGGGTTTATGTTTGAGCATGACATGGGCATTCCCATTTGGCTGATAGATGAGAGAATAGCTGAGGGTTGAAATTGGTATGGTTTGGAAGGCTGCGAAGGTGGGTGGGGGGGGGGGTCCACTACTTAGCTAAGGAGTAGGACAGTAGTAGGTGGCCAGGATGCCATGCTGGTTTGTGGATCTTAAGGAGATTTTGGTTTGTGGATCTGAGTTGGCGGGTGGGTATACTGGGTTTTAAGTATGTATTGAGAGATGGGTAGTTTATGGGTTTAAAGATGAGCTTGTGGGCAATGGTGAGTTGCAGGAAACTGAGGTGGTTGAGGAGTACAAGCCAACTGAGGGTGAGGAGAGAGTGGCAGTGGTGGGATGAGTTTTTTGAACTGGTTGCAAATTTGCAGATCTTGTGGTATCAGGATTCAAGTTTGGATCATAAGCCGAGGTGGAGATTTGTAAACAAAGGGGCACCATACATAACGGAGGGGAGTAGGAAGGTGGATGCCAGGGTTTGATGGGTAGAGGGGCTGAGGAAGCAGTGGTTTCTGTAGAGGTGACCTATCTCTAGGTGGGTTTTTGTGATTGCAGAGTGGATGTGGGTATCAAATTTTAGTTTCTCATCAATGGTGATGCCGAGAAGCTTGGTGGTGGGAATGATTTCAGGGGGGGGGATGTTGTTATGGTTCTGTACGGTGAATGAGGTTTTGTTAATAATAGAGTTTTTGGTAGGGGAAAAGATTTAGTTTTGTTTTATTTACATTTAGACCTAAGTGGTTGGACTGCATCCAGGTTTCAGTTTTGGAGAAGGCTAACTGGGTTTTTGCAAGGAGCTCAGAAGGTGAGAAGGCTGAGCAGATGATAGTCGAGTCATCTGCATATTGGATGATGGATGACTATTGGATGGAGTGGTGAAAGTTGTTAATAAACAGGTTAAAGAGTAGAGGGCCAAGAACAGAACCTTGAAGGATGACTGTGGGTGTAGGGAGGAAGGGGGAGGTTGAAGTTTTCCATTGGACAGCTTGTTGGTAGTTGGACAGGTAGCTGGAAAACCAGGCTATGGTGGAGGGACAGAGATGTTGGGTGGAAAGTTGGGATATGGATAGGGTGTGGGAGATGGTGTCAAAGGCTTCTGACAAATCTAGGAATAGCGTAGATACAAATTTGCCTGAGACTCATTCAATGTTAACGGTTTCCAGAAAGGAAAGAAGGGCAGTCATGGTGGAGTGGCCAGGGCAGAAGCCATGTTGGGTGGGAAGAGGAGATTGTTTTGGGTTAGGTGTGCCATGTAGTTGTACTTGGATGGTTTTCTCTAGAATTTTAGAAAGACAGGAAAGGATGGCAATAGGCTTGAAGTTGGTAGTGTCAGTATTTTTACCACTTTTGTGTAGGGGGATGATGTAGGGATGGAGCCAGATGGAAGGGACATATGATTCTCGTATGGATCTATTTATAAAACTAGAGATGGGATAAGCAATGCCGTCTGCAGATAGTTTGAGGAAGGTAGGTGGAAGATTGTCAGGTGCATTGCAACAGGGTTTAAGTTTAAGGAGGAGTCTTTTTATAGTGCTTGTGGGAATGGGAGTAAGGCAGAAGGGTGTGGAGGGGGGTTGGTGATTGGGGTGGAGGTTGTGGTGGGAGGGAATGGGGTTGGAGGATGGGGGTTGGAAGGAGGTGGATAGTTTGGCTATGCAGTCTATGAAGAATGACTTGAACTGGGAGGCTGTGTCGAGGGCGAAGAGGGCAGGATTAGGACAGGTGTTTTCTTTGTTACCAGGGTGCAGAATTGATGAGATGGAGTCCCAGAATTTGCTGAATCCTACACAAATGCACTCTATAAGCACTAACATGAGTGCATGGATCGTGCTATCCCAAAAAGAACCAAGATGCTATCTTCCAAAAAAGGAAGCCAATCTGGTGGTCCCCTGCCATAAACAAACTCTACAACAGAAGGAAGAAACTGTTGCAAAAGAGAGTAAAATCCCATGACTGGAGGAGCTCCCAGGTCAGCCTCAGTAAGAAGCTGAGATACCTTATAAGATCCTCCAAAGCTAGCTATGAAAACAAAATCACCACTGATTTTAGGGACAATGACAAAGCATTCTATAGCTATGTCAAGAATCTCAATGGCAACAACCAGATCTGCTCTGAGTTACAGCACAACGGCATGAAAAGTACAGAACCAACTGATACTGCCAACATCTTGGCAGATAGGTTCAGTGCTAACTTTACCCCCTCTTACCCTCTAAAGGGCCCATATCTATACAGAAAGAATGCAGAGTCCCTGTAGTCACAACTATGCAGGTAAAATGTGCACTCTCTAAAGCCAGAAACACAGCATCCATGGGACCGAGCAACATCCCAGGCTGTGTTTTACACGAACTTCAGAACAAACTGGTTCCCCAACTAAGCACCACGTTTAATCATAGCCGCACACTGACTATAGAGTCACCTATAACTAGTGTGTTGTGTACTTTGTTTCGCCTTGTGGGCTATGGTTGAGTGGCACACTGAGTCTATGGGTTGTGTGTCTTTTGGGTTGTGTTGGGGGTGGAGGTTGCTTGCATTTCTGCTTTGGAGGTCTCTGTTGCTTGAGCAGATTATTATTGAGAGCCTTCATGAATGTTTTTGCGTTTCTATGTGTGGAATTTGATGGTGTAGGTTTAGTGGGACTATGTGATGAGTGTGGTGTGGTGCAAGTATTTACCTTCTCCTCTTGACTGTCAAGTTCAGTCTTGGTTGGAGAGAGCTTTACCTCCAGTTTGGCTAGATAAGTGCATCTTTCACAGGTGGTAGGAGGAGAGGGTTGTCTGTGTACATGAGGCAATAGCTACATTGCTCCAAGATCCCCAGTTTCATCAGATAGACAGGAGAGAACACTGGGAGTTGACCCTTGGACATGCCTGAAAAAAAAACTATTTTTTTTCCAGACAAGTGAGGAAAGTGAGTACAAGAGCTGTTTTTTTATGCTGTTTCCATTTTTTGTCCCTTTGTGTCATGGCTAGTTTAGTTTCTTTTGATAACCATTGTCAGGGATTGGTTTTGATGTAACACAGTCTAACCACCTCACAAGGGGTGGAAACGATTCCAAAGAAAAATTAACCAAAATAAGAAAGTAGAGCACACCACAATGATGATGTAGGAATACTGCATTATTCCACCAAAAATGACTAGGCGCTTTCACCTGCATATCCCCAGGCTTCATCAGAGTTGTTAACTAAAACATCACTTCCTTTTAAATATCAAAAAATTAATGACCACACAAACCAATTGAACCATAACCTAATAAAAATACATATAAAAAATCAATGTAGAATATGTTGTTAAAAACTTTAAAATCACACAGAAACACCCCCAAAACTTAAATACCCAAAAGTTGAACAAACATAAGGAGCAATAATGAGTATGGTGCATTTTAACTTCCTCCTGTAGTCTAAATAACCAATGATTTCTGCTTCAAAAGTGGCACAATAGAAATAGTATCATTGATCCCTGGAAAGTTTTTAGCATTCAGTCTCAATTGCCTCCTTGTCTCACACACCTCAAGGGCAATTTTGTAGTTACCACCCCTTAAGTTCTCTTTAACCCTATCAATAATAAAAGACAGAAATCTTTTAAAATTAGAACACTGCACTGAATGATTGTACAATGCACTACTGTTTTTCTTGTTTTTAATGTCCCTAACATGCTCGACAATTCTGTCCTTTAATCTCCGTGCGGTTTTCCCCACAGAGAATGTCGAGCATGTGATACATGTTGCAATGTACACAATGATAGAGGTGGTACAAGTGCCCCTACCTGAGCATTCAAGGGTTCAATAGTATCCCTCACTTCCCACATGGGGCCATTATTAATATATTTACAATAACTACAGCATCCGCGTTTGTAAATCCGGGACCTATAATGTTCCTTTGATGTTGTCCCGTTTGTTTCAAGAAAATCCTTCAAATTTCTACCTCTACTATACACAGTATGTGGTTTATCCCCCAGTTTGTGTTTAAGCCCTATATCAAAACTACTGTCCCAAGCCAAACTTAGAATGTTAAGGAGTTTAGGAGAATTGTTGTAATTTAGTTCCATAACCTTACTATTCCTATCAGGTCTCTTTCTGTCATAAGTGGGGTCAAAATTACCAGCCAGAATTGGATAAAAAACAGTAGGTCTTTCCCTAAAAATCTCTTTTTTGATCTTTCATAACATTTTAATGGATAACCTCTATTCATAAACATCCCAATAAGTATATAAATCTCATGTTTAAATTCACTGTTGTCACTAATCAACCTAGACAATATACATATTTGACCCTTTACTACACCCCATTTCTGATGGGGCAAATGACAACTGTCAAAATGTAGTAACCTATTAGAGTGGGTCTGTTTTCTGTAGATTGTAGAGGTCAAAAGTCTGTATTTTTTCCTCAAAAGGATGTCTAATTAATTAATTTTGTTCCGGTTGATTCTATGGGTAAAAGATAAGAAACGTGTACTGTTATTCAAAAACTGTAAAAATTCATCAGTTTCTGTTTCAGTCTCCCTCAATAGGATGACTATGTCGTCCAGAAACCAAAAATATTTAAGAATTGTAGGCATAAACCTGGACTCAAACACCACTTGATTCTCCCAGTCTAACAAAACCAAATTTGCAAAAATGGGTTCACACTTCGCCCCCATTGCAACTCCTGTTACTTGACGGTAGTATTCACCTTCAAAAAATGGAAAATGTTGTTTTACAAAACAGTTTCCATCAATCTGACTAAAAAGTTAACCTTTACATTGGGTATACTACCGGAAACAAAAAGGCACTTCTCAAATGCTTTAATGCCCTCCTTGTGAGGAATTACAGAAAATAAATTGACCACATCAATGGCTACAAAAATCATGTTGTCTAAAGGGCCCAAGTCTCTCAAAGTTCTGAGGCAGTACCATGAGTCCTTAAGGCTGTGGTCAATGTTTGTTGTAATAGCCTTACTGTGGTGATCAATACAGGCAGCTAGCGGTTCCATCTTGGAGCTACTCGCTGCCACAATAGGTCTAAAAGGAGGATTGTGTATACATTTGTGAATCTTTGGCATCCCAAAGATCACAGGTATAATAGGTTCATCTACTGTAAGAAAATCAAGTTCCATTCCATCAATAACATCCTGACAAAAGGCATCAAACAACTCAATATCAATTTTTGAATAAGCATAGCAAATCTCGTTGTGGGAGACTCTAGAATAGGTGGATGGGTCATTCAGAATTTCAAACATCTTTAAAGTGTAATTCAAGTTTGACATAACCACTATTCCACCCCCCTTGTCAGTTTTCATAAATCTAGTAACCTTATTGTTTTTCATCTCAAATAATGCATCCCTTTCTCTTCTACTGAGATTATCAGTAAAGTGCTCATTCATATTACACTGCTTTCTAAACTCCATCTCACATAAAGATTCAAAAAACATTAAATTCTTATGATAAGAAGGGTTGAAAATACTAGACCTCTTCAAATCATGTACTACATTCATATTGTTTTCTGGTAATAGTAGTTTTAAATTCAATTGTCTTGTGTATAGACGCAAATTTAAAAGTAAAGAGGCAATATCAGTTTTGTTACATGGAACAAAGGACAAACCTTTACTTAACATTTCACAATGTGCAGTAGTCAAATCCAAATCAGTGAAGTTATACACCTTAAAATCACCATGCAACAATATGTTAACATTCACAGTGTGCACAAGTTCAGATGTGTCCAAAACAGGGCTATCATTATTTTTGAACTCTAATAATGATGATCCAAACCCCCCTCCAACCCCTCTGGTTGTATGACTAATGGTTCTGATGACCAGAACCGTTCTGGCCATTCTGTTTCTTTAATCGTTCCGATCTCCTCAGTTCTGTGGGGGGAGGTTCTAAAAAACATCATTCTGTTCAGAATTATTGGTCGGTTTAGCCCTTTTACTACCAGCACCCTCAGTATATGTGTTATTCCTAACATTTGAACCATATCCCTCTTTACCCTCATTTTCATTACTTAAAATTTCATCACAATGGTTCTCATCCCCACAATTGATATATACATTCCTAGTAGAATAATCCCTCATGTCTCTTTTGAGTTTGACCTGTTTTTTAGCCATATTATCCTTAACAAATCTTTCCAAGTCACTCAAAATCTTGTTGTATTTGTCCTTATATTCAAAAAATAACAAGTCACTAGTTATACTAAGATTAGATGATACAATATCTTTTTTAAGTTTACACAGTTTTGTATCATTGTCCTTGATAATGATACGTATTACCTCTAGTCCAGTCTTGTCATAAAGATCAACAAGTTCTTTAAATGCTGGCGACCCGTCAATGATCCCGTTTGGTAATTTCCACAAATGGAGTCTCTTCGGGACTTGCTTTAACCTCACGGATTCAGCCAGAAATGCATTGTCGAGCTGTAAATCACAATATTAATCTGTATCGTGTAATCTTAACTTATCATTAATATTTTAATATGCTATTTATAGTTCACTGTTTAAGAACTGTTATACACTTATGTAGACCACAATATACTGAGTCCTACCTAATGGTATCCAACACGTGATAGGAAGGGAAAATTTTACAAATTATCATTTAATCCAGGTGGGAATAGACCACCCAATTTTACAATCCATTTCATTTCCTTCATGTTTAATATATTATGCCACCCTGTTTTGAAGGATCTATTGCCTGATATTTTGTCAATGACTGTAAAAGAGAATTTTGCTGTATGGTGAATCAGTGAATGTCTATAAAGAGCATTGGTGGCTTTGGCATTATTAATATCCCCTAAATGTTCTGACATTCGAAATCTAAATTGTCTAGAAGTTTGGCCCACATAGAAAGCTTGGCAGGTGCAAGTGGCCAAATATATGATCCAGTCTGTTCCACACTTGGCAAAGCAGTTAATATTGTACAATTGTCCAGTATTTTTGCTGGTAAAAGTTTTAGCCTTGAAAACATGTTTGCAAAAGTTGCAATGTCCGTAAGGGTAAGATCCAACCAATTTCTCCCCTGTTAGTGTGGTTTGGTGATAAGTTGCATCATGATGCATGATTTTTTTGTAGTGATAAAAATGGGAGCCCAAAGTTTTGCCCCGCCTATAAGAAAATAGGCATTTGTCCCCCAAAATGTCATCCAATTGTACATTGGACTTCAAAATGTTCCAATGTTTGTCAATGACATCGAAAAGATGTGCTGTATTTCTGCCAAATGTGGTGACCAATCTCAAGGTGTCCTTGTTATCCTTCCTGGGCTGATGTTTATATTCTAATAAGGTATTCCTGGATTGGTTTTTGGCCCATTGCATGGCCCAGTTGACATTCTTTTTGCCATATCCCCTAGCTAAAAATCTATTAGCTAAATCATGATGGGATTATGTAAGATCCTGCTGTGAGGAGCACATTCTCTTCAGATGTAAAAACTGGGATTTTGGAATGTTGTTAATGGTGTGTTTGGGGTAGAGACTGGTGGCATGTAACAGGCTGTTGTACTGTGGATATTTTCGATAAACAGTAGTACGTAACGTGTTGTCTGCTTGACGCTGTAGATGAACATCCAGAAAATGAATCTCATTAGGGTGATGACTGACTGTAAATTCAGCCCCCCATTTATTTCCATTTAGATATTCAATGAATTCCTCCAGATATTCACTGCCCCCTTTCCATACAAGCCAACAGTCATCCAAAAATCGTCCCCATATGTCTATCTCTGGCAGATACTATATGATGCGCTCCTCCACATATCCCATATATAAATCAGCATATATTGGGGCAAACGATGCCCCCATTGCTGTACCTTGAATTTGCCAGTAGCACTCATGTTGGAAATAAAAGACATTTTTAGTAAAGACATGCTCGGCCATACAAGTAAGCAATGTGTTGAAACTTGAGCTATAGATGTTAATCTTGTTTAACCAAAATTCTAATGCTGTTAATCCAGCCCAATGTGGAAAGCTGGTGTAGAGTGATTTGACATCCAGGGTACACATCAACCAATGTGGTTCCAATTGAGATTTATAAGAATTCTGTCATGTCCTTTAATCTGGCTCTGATATATGGCAAAAGTGTTTTCAAATATTCAGTCAGAAATGCCGACAAAGGCTCCGTGAGGGAGCCTATGCCCGAAACAATAGGCCTGCCTGGTGGCATATTCAGAGATTTATGAATTTTGGAAAATAAGTACAAATATTGTTTACCTGGATCATTGACCATTAGTTGTGGTTTGGTTTTAACACTGACGATTCCCTCCTCAACAGCTTCCTGCAAAAAGTTGTCATTTTTTTTTTTTAAATTTGGAGTTGGGTCTGTGGGCATGTTCAAATAATGCTGAGGGTTGGACAATTGTCTACTTTCCTCAGCCCAGTAATAACTGAAGTCCATGACCACCACCACCCCACTCTTGTCTGCTGGTAGAATGGAAATGTCAGTGTTAGCGCTAAGATCCATAAGAGCCTTTAATTCAGTCTTTGTTAAGTTATGTCTGATAATATTTAGGGAGCCTAGATTTTAATGCAAATCTTTAATCACTGCCTGTTGAAAAATTGCAACATGTTTGTCCATGGGTGGAATGAAGTTAGATTTTTGGAATCTAAGTTCAGTAGATCTTTGAGATTGATCCTGTTGGCCGAAAAACAATTTGAGATTAATCTTTCTACAAAAAGATAATATGTCAGAAACAAAAATGCTTTTATCCACAACAAAAAAAAAAAAACAGGGATAAAACCAAGACCTTTATTTAACAATATTTCCTCTTCAGATGGTAAAACATGTTTTGAAATGCTGTGCACATTTGAACATTCCAGATTTATTTCACTACTGATTGAAAAAATCCTCTATGGTTTTACCCCTATGTTTGTGTCCCCCCCTGTGTCTCCTACCCCTAAAGGGTATTCTGGACCCCGGTCCCTCTTGGAATCAGGAGAATCACTAATGTATGTGGATTCGGTGTCAGTAGTGGAGGATTCCTCCCCTGAGGTTGTGGTATGCGGTCTACCTTTTTTCAATATAGATCTCAGTCTTTTTTTGCATATTTGAGTGGTGTTTTTCATTCCATCCACAAACATAACACTTCTATGTCACTCAAATGGCCTACCCCTTTCATAGCCCTCCATATCTCTGGAAAACTTGTGTAACTTCTTATCTTTCAAATGATTTTTAAAGGTAACCAGTTCCTTTGACAGTCTACTCTGATTGTCCTTAAAGTTTGTTTGAGCTTCATATTTTTTCAATTCCTCACATATTTTTTGAACATCACAAATGTTGACCTCAATTGTTCTTTGATAGTACGAAGCTAGAATGTTAACAAAAGACATGGACGCCTGTTGCTGTGCCAGGTACCAATACCTTAATAATATATCATCAGGCTTACTGACTAATGGTTGTAGTTTGATCCTTAAACCCCTCGGGGTGATATTTTGATTCTGATAAGCTTTGAAAAGCTTTAAATGCCAAATGTTAGTACGTAAGGGTTTTACCTTCTTTCCAAGCTGTGTGAATAGCAAATTACAGCCGTCAACTGGATCAATGTAGCTGCTATCCTTAGACCCCTCATTCATAGGTTTAATTCCAAATACATGGATATCATCCTTGTCAGCACAAAGCCCTTGAAGCAGCTTATTGAGATCCATGACCATAAGTTGCTAATTTGCTTGAATCAATCCAAAAATCTCAGTTTGTCAACTGTGATGTAAGAATGCCAAAAATTAAAAACTGTATGACATCACCTGGGCAGACTGTCAAAGGTGCTGATAAATGAATCCCTTATGGTTGAACCTGGTTATTTGATACAATAAGTGGTTATGTAAACCCCATTTGAGTCAAAGAGAAATGCAAAAAGTTGGCTGATTGGAAGGATACCATTATGTAGGACTCAGTATATTGTGGTCTACATAAGAGTATAACAGTTCTTAAACAGTGAACTATAAATAGCATATTAAAATATTAATGATAAGTACCAAGTGGAATAAACATTTTATTCCACAGACATTTTTTTGGATAAAACAATTATTTTATGTGCCTAGGATTTGGTATCAGAATAACTTTGTTTTGTTTTGGAAAGGTTCTAATAAATCTTTTTGCTTCATGCTTCCAATGTGCTGGCTTTTTTGTTTATTGTATAATTGTGATTGGATTGGAGTGGGGTTGGAAGGAGATTGGGTATGTATAAATGTACAGATAGTGGGGGTGGGTGGAATTTGGGGGCAGGGTAGGGGAGCGGAGTGAGCCTGCAGGGTGAATGGAGTTGGTAGTGCCAAGAAGGCGTGATTGTCCAGAAAAAATAATCAGTGGCTGAGACTCTGAAACTGGGTTAGAGCTACAGCCAGAGAGTAGGGTTTCTGTTTTATATTTTCTTTTTATTATGTTAAGATTTACTCAGTAGGTATTAGGGAAACTTGAGAACAGGAGGATAGATAAGTAAATATGAGTGAGTCCTACAGTCAAAAGGAACAGGCAGAAATTAGGAGAATTTAGACAAGGGAGATACTCCACTAGATAGACTTAAAATAAGTTTACATGCAGTCTAATTTAAACACAATGGTAGGGGAAGAGAGAAAAAAGTAAGAATAACATGGAAGTCATGGGGGGGGGGATACAGTGCAGCTGTCAGTACCAATACAGAGCCCAACCAAAAGGTACTACAAGTACCTGTTTGCTTAACAAAGCAATAGCTAGTGCTACTGAAAGGATTACATGACAAAATTCAGTGGAGTGGAGTTGAAAATAGCCATTGTAAGCACCTGGATAGAAGCAAAGAGGCTATGGAGGTGATCAACCAGTAGTCCAAAAGTTTTCTGAAGTTTATAATTTTTTGGAGTGTCCGTGCTCTCAAGTATGGGGAGGGGAACAAATGAGACCCTCTATGTAGTCGTGATATACAGACATTGGATAGAAGCTGAGAGGCTGTGGAGGGGATCAAGTATTAGTCCAAAATTTTTCTGAAGTTTATAATTTTTTGGAGTATCCGTGCTCTCAAGTATGGGGAGGGGAACAAATCGGACTTGCTATGTAGTCATGATGTACAGACACTGGATAGAAACAGAGAGGCTGTGGAGGTGATCAACTAGTAGTCCAAAAGTTTTCTGAAGTTTATAATTTTTTTGGTTGATTTTGGTGTAGGCTTTTAGCAGCTATTTACATACCATCTCATGTCCACATTTTAGCAAACTGGTTTATCTTTTCCTGACTTGTCTGACTACACCAAAAGTAAAAAGTATACCTTATTTTCTCAGCATATAAAGAAACAGCTGTATATAATGCTTGTTTTTCCTCATTACTCAATGTCTAAATGAGACTCAATATGCCATCTATGCCATTCATAGGTGATTCAGTCTTTACTAAGTAAAACTGCAGTTGCTGACCCAGTTTCTGCAACAAGCAGTATAATTTTTCAGGTTATCCTATAGCTTATGATGCAGAAATTCTCCATACTCTGATTCCTCCATAGTATTCAATTGGTTGAAATAGTTAGCCTGTAAGAAGATGTAAAAAGATGTTCAAATGAACATTATGAATTGACCACAATTATCTATGTATGTGTCAAAACTATGACATAAATGCTAATCACATTTTCTCAATGATGCAACTTGATATGCTTCAGTAATGCTTGTTTAAGTTGATAGCATTTTCTGCAATATTTTGTGATTCCAGATAACTTGCTTTCAGTGACTAAAGTTTCTAAATACCATCATTTAATATGAAAATATTTGTCACCGTGACATCAGTCTACATTGTATGCAGTTGATAAAGCTAAAATGTACCTGCTTGCATCAGCTTTAACTTTCTTTCTTTGCTATTCATTCACTATACAGGAACACATTTATAAGAGCTAAATAGACTAGCTATTTGCTGTTGAATGCAGCTAGTCAGCTGTAAACTAGTTTAAATGTGTTAATAGGCCACAAGCTACAATCTATCTTCTGTAAGGATAGCTTAAGTCAAAGAATATACTGTGAATGTTAGGGTCTATATTAGATGAACGAAAGTTCATCTTAGCGAACACTCACATGAGCGAAAATTACGGAACTCGAAACCACAATTGTGAGATCATGGTACAGTGAAGATGGGAATATTTGCCCTTTTCTCACTGTAGTGTGATCTCGGAGTTAGAATATATATTTAGCGGGGGGGGCACAGCCCCCCACAATTGCAGTTTCGAGTTCCTGGATTTTCGCTCATGTGAGCATTCGCTAAGATGAACTTTTGTTCATCTAATATAGACCCGAATGTTATATACCATACAACTATGTTGAGCAGTTAGACCATGATAAATGGTTTAATAATCCTATATTTGAATATTAATAACAATTAATACCACATAATGAAAAGACAGTTATCAACACTGAGAATGTTTCTTCTGGCAAATTTATCATCAAATGCCAGCAAACAAGATCAGGTATGGAATAGTCAAATTGCAATAAACATAACTCGATAATTTATGGTTTTGGATCTGTTGACTGAACCCTCAAATTTCAACAGATTCACAGCTTTGAAGCCATATTGTTCAAAGAAGAATTAAGGTTAGAAAAAGTTTCAGGTAAGTACCCAGAACAAGGGGTTGAAGTGGGGAAACAGGTGTAAATTACCTAATAATCTGGGGTACAGAAGTCAAAGACCTTTAAAAGCAGGCAGATAAGACACATTTTGGCAATAATGAAAAAAAAAAAGAAAGCCAGTTATGTCCCCAAGCTTTCAAATTCTGAGGCAGTGAGAATGCAATTAATTTTTGCTATTATTGAAGATAGCAGATATTTTTCTGTGCATACTGCAGAACTGCAATTCACAGTTAAACACACGGAAATGGCAAAGTTGCCAGCAGAAAAACTTAATGTCAATCACACTTTCACCATTGTTTCAAATTGAGTATGAGGAAACTCACAGTGCTGTCAGTGAAGATGAATTTCATTCTAATGGTTAGGGTCAGATATCCTTGTTATTTCTCCATTCAATTTCCCGAACGTCAATGTTTACAATTTTACTGTGACTGTGAGAAGAAAGAGTGGCACTCTAGAATTTTAATAACAGGAAATGTTTTACATGACTTTGCTTGACTGCCCCTCTCTTGCACTTAAATTCGTCTATGTGTTTATTTGAAAGATACTAGCAGTCACTACTTTAGCAGCATTCATTGTAATGGGACTGAAGGAAACTAACAAAGAAATACTTTAAAAAATCAGTTCATCAATATGTATTTATTTATTTATTTTATTTATTTAAGTTTGATGACCGGGGAAGTCTACTGAGCCATAAAGAGCCCGTTTTCAGTGGAGGCCCAGGAAGAAAAGCTCCAAATATTGCAAGTTACATATTACATGTTACAAAAGAATAACAAAGATTTGAAAAGAGCAATTAAAACATTTACAGAAATATAATACATTATGTAATAAGCTTTTAGTGAGTTAACATTTAAACAGAAAGTTACTAGCACTTTTGGAGCATGGGTAAACTGAATATTTGTAGAAAAAGACATTTTCCTCAAATAAGCTCTTTGTAAGTAAACATTAAACAAGTATCTACTAGCCCCTGGTAGGGCGAGACTGTTTTAGGTTGAGATGAAGCAAAAGAATTGATAAATGGTAATGATTGATGGCAACGATAATGACAATAAAATAAATAAAAACATAAACATCATAAATAGGCAGGTCTGAAAAAGAAATAGAACTGAACAGGAATTAGAGATGTGGCACAAATTAAACATACCTGACAATAACAGAAGCACGAAAGCTTGCATTTAAACATGTTACCGAAATGATAAAACATAAATAAATAATCTCATGAAGAAAGTGAAAGTGTAAGCAACACATAAATTAGACCGTGTGGGCACAGGAAGTGAACAGCATAAAAGCAAAGCAGTCACCATAGCAAATGAAAGTAGTCAGTCTAACCTAGGAATCAAATTATATGTACATATACAAGTGCAGTAGAAAGAATCTGCCACGTGTTGTTTGACGTAAGAGGTAACTGAAGATGCAGTACACAAAACTGAATAAAAGAACTACATGAACACATATATTGATATAAAAAGTCACATAAAAATAGCTTTGCACATCCCAACTGTACACATTTTTTGCACAATGTCCAGATTTTTGCTTCATATTTTTGGTCTGTTTTTCATAAAATTGTGTTTTTTTCTGGCAAATTAGTGGTGAATTATTAAAGACTGAAGTTAGAAAATAATGACAGACATTTGAGTTTCAGACTTCATACCCTTCGGAAAATTCATGCTAATGCAAAACCTGTTATTTTATCAACTTTTTAAATTAGTAGGAATAATATTTAAAAATCGTCCCTATGTTTGGGCCTTCGTCCCACTTTTATTAATGGCTTTGTCTAGATTTCTTGCTCTAAGAGATTGAGAAGTATGATTAGCATATAAACACAATTAAATAAAGCTATCAAGTACATCACCAGCTAATTCATAAATGATGGGGTGGGGAGCATTACTGATTACATGTTTTTCTATTCCTTGGGAGTTGCCACCAAAATTATTATTTTTGTGAATATTTTTGAAATACAGCAAACATTATCAAATAACCAACTCAACTTATGCTGGGGGAGTATTATTGCTTGCATACATGGATCTTTCAGTTCTTGGATCTGCCACCAAAATGATTATTCTTGTGAATATTTTTGAGGTTGTGTTACCCTGAAAGCAGTGTTTATGTTTACAAAGCATTGTGTTAGTGATATGTTAGTCTGCTCAACAGAATTATGCACCTGCCAGAATTAAGGTTATTTATTGTTCAGTTTGAATCCTCTTTTTAAACTTGACTATACAAGAGACAGAATATTCCCTTAAATGACTGCACTGAAAACTGAAGACCAAAATTCCATGTGATTAAAAAGTTATAAACCTACACAGCTAGGAATTAGATAAAATAGGATGAGAACTGATTTACATTAAAAAATATTGTGGAATTCAGAGCTGCCTAGAATGCAATGACTCTGTCTGGTACAAGCTCAGCACCAGTGAGGGACAGGGAGTGAACTTAACAAAATTCAGTCAGTGAGAATGCCCAGCCTTTGTTTTGAGGAGACCTTAATTAACTGGATGTGCTGCTGTGGTCCCATAGTGGTCAGTCTTCTGTTTTTCATCTTATGCAGGGCAGTCTCCAGTGGTTGAGCCTATTGAAGAGTGCCCTACTGTTTGTGTTGTAGAATAACTAATTAAGCTAAATACAATTGAAGGTTAGATCTTAAAAATGTAATTAAAACAATGGTTTAGTCTAAGGAGACATAAACATTTACAGACTCAGTGCTCTTGTAGTCCAGCCCTTTACAGTCTGCAGATTAGTGTTGCTGTGTACTACAGTTGAACAAATAATTAGCTCTTTTAGGACAAAAAACAAAGGTTGGGCACACTCTCACTTATATATATATATATATATATATATATATATATATGTATAAAAAACGTAGAAATCCACTTAAGTGAAAGTGCACTACATCGAAAGTGCACTTTCGCAAAAGCCAATTCAAAACAAAATACTTTAAACACTATTTTACAGGGGGCAGGCCCCCCTGTACCCCCCATGTGGGAGGCTGTGCCCCCACACTTAAATGTACTAACTCCGAGATCGCACTACTGTGAAGAAAAGGATATATTTCCTTATTCTCACTGTAATGAGCTCTGGTAAATCGGCTTACACTGTCGATGTAGTGCACTTTCGCTTAATTGGGTTCAATCATCTGTTTGTTGAAAAAGTCTGTTTTAGACAAACAGAAGTAGACCCATATATATATATATATATATATATATATATATATATATATATATATATATAAAAGAAATAACCTATTAATTGGAAAATGTTAACATGCAAATGATGTAAATACATATTTGATAAGTATGATGTCACTTGGAGTATGTGCATGGGTGATGTACAAATGCATGCTCAGAGATTGTTTGGTCACACCTAGGTATGTGGTAATATTTGCATGATGCTGCCTTATTGCATACTGATCAACAATGCATCCTCAACTATGTCACAGCTGAAAGACCAATTACCAAACAGTGGCATAAACTGCACAGTAACTATATTTGAATAAGATATCAGGTAGCCTAAATGGCCATATTGTCAAGCTACTTGCTGCCTTATTTCCCACATGATCTTAACAAGATAATACGGCCAATGCATTTATTGTGCTGCGTGCAATTTGCAAACATTAAATAATGCAGCCTGTTTTGAGAAATATAACAATAAAATCAAATAAATGACCACTGAAAATACGGTTCTATTTTATATTTGTACAAATGTCAGGCTGAATTTCTTCTTATCATAACTTCACATTACAAGTAATCCAACAAATACATTTACAATAAATATATACAGTACATAAAGACATGCATTGCAAAATTACTAATGTTCAGTAAAAAGTGCATAATGTGTCATTCATAAAACAATTAACCTCACTAAGTTTTGCTGGTGAGTAGGGATGCAAATACATATGCAAAATGTTTTGACAGAAGCAGTATTCTGCAAGCCAGGGACCTCTAAGTAAATGACTTCATTTTTAAATATTCTCCAGAGGCATTTTATAATAAACCTTGTTTTCTGTAGGCTAGAACTGGAAATAATTATAGTTTATGATAATAATGTGAAAGTTTAACATAGCTTAACAGTAATTCTGTTCTCTAAGGTAATACCTGGAATTAACACATACAATTTACATTAATGGATAAACGTACTGCAGTATTGCAAAATAAACCTGAGCAGTTTTTAAAAATAATAATAATAGCAATAATAATAATAATAATAATAATAATAATAATAAAAAACTACAAGCAAAATAATGTACAGTATTATACTTTAAAGGCGATATGAGAAGGAGAATTCCTAAGATGGATCTTAAAATGTCTGGAATTGCCACTGATTTCTAATGCAAAATAGTAAGCCATTTACAAACTGCATTTTATATATTTCCCACATGATCTTAACAAGATAATTTTTTTCATCAAGTGAAAGTCAGAAAATAGTGAACTAATCTATCCAATCCATTTTAAACATATCCATACCCTTTATGGAATTAGTTGTTTTTCTTATAAGCATGGCAATCTCTTAGTTTTACCTTAAGATAGTATTTTTGTATTTATTTGTTATCTAATAACGGATATAACTACTTCTTTTCTTTACAATTTTTCCAACTGCACCTATCATCAGTATCTCCCTGTTTTTAGCTACCAATTCATTCCCTTACTTTAGAGTTGAGAACCAATTTGATTTATTTGGTAAATGGTTAGCTCTGTCAGATCCCAATGTTATACTGTGGTTTATATGAGTCTATGTATATTATATCACAGCCAAATAAATTATGTTACTTGTTTATGTATATTATCATTGCACAATCTGCTTCATTTATGTCTATGTTACAATGTCACTGTATATGGAGCTTGTCTCCCCGGGCATACGCTGAAAATTGGGTACCTGCCCAGTTGGACTTCCCCAGTAAACAAATGCAAAATAAAATGAAAAATAAATAAATTTATTTTGTTTACCCCTTTTCAGTGGACCCCACAGAGGAAAGCTCCACAACATAATACAGATGTAGATATAGAAATAAATATAGACATAGATATAGATATAGATAACACTTATTCTTAAACAATAAAAAATATAAACCAGTTTTACATGCAATGTTATCAAAAAATGCAAACAGTATTATCATATAACTTGCATGACAACTGAATATTTGGCTAGATACGATTAAACTAACAAATAGGAAAATAAGAAGTAGACAAGTAAGACAATAATCTTGAGTGAAATGGGTGTGAGTTTAGTAATATTAGACTAAGGGGTAACATTCAGCTGTAAGAGAAGTTTAAGAGGAAAAAAGCATGACAAAGCTCAGAAGATAAGAGAAAAGTAACACAGAAGTATGTAATAGGATGACTGATGTGAAAGTAGATGAGGTAAAGTAACTGGAGATGAGAGATAAGAGTAGATAAAAAAAGAATAGGTCGTGCTCGTCTGGAGCACCTACTGTGTGGAGTCTGCAAGTCCTCCCCACGGTCGTGTGATGTTTAAAGACATGCAGGTAGGTGTGTATGTGAATGGGTGTGCCTTCTTTGAAGGTTGGGTGTTGGGCTGGCACCTTGGCACTGTAAAAATTCACTGCCAATCATTAGTTGACCAGAGTTCTTCTGTGGTGACCCCTAACCGGGAAAAGCCGAAAGACAAGTGAGGAGACAAAAGATATGCACTGATCAACCTGGGTAAGATCAAGAGCATAGTCAAAAAATATTCACAGTGTTGCTTTAGGGTCTGTTTAAAGCTCTTTGGATTGTCTATTTGTTTTAGGGTAATAGGGATGAGTTATAATGTTTGTCAATATAAACTGAGTAAAGACTGTTGCTTGCACTACAGAGATTTGCTAATGCTCAGCAGGAATTTATTGCTAGAATGAAGATCTCTGTGGGGAAAGTACTGATGGAGGGTATTGTGCAGTGATAGTTCTCTGGTGTGTATGTATGTGTATGTATATGTATATGTATATATATATATATATATATATATATATATATATATATATATACACACACACACACACACACACACACACACACACACACACACACACACACACACACACACACAGTGGATATAAAACATGTTCACACCCCTGTTAAAATGCCAGGTTTTTATGATATAAAAAATGAGACCACAATAAATAATTTTAAAACTTTTCCCTCCTTAAATGTAACCTATAACCTTTACAATTCAATTGAAAAGCAAACAAATCTGTTAGGGGAAAATATAAAAAATAAAAAACATACAATAAGCTGGTTGATACTTTGTTGAAGCACCTTTTCATTTAATTACAGCATTCAGTCTTCCTGGGTAGGAGTCTATCAGCATGGCACATCTTAACTTGGCAATATTTGTCTACTCTTTCTTGCAAAAGCACTCCAAATCTTGTCAGATTGTGAGGACATCTCTTGTGCACAGCACTCTTCAGGTCACCTCGCAGAATTTCTATTGGATTTAGGTCTGGACTCTGGCTGGGTCACTCCAAAACTTTAATTTTCTTCTGGTAAAGCCATTCTTTTGTTGATTTGGATGTATGCTTGGGGTCATTGTCATGTCGAAAGGTGAAATTCCTCTTCATCTTCAGCTTTCTAGCAGACGCCTTAACATTTTGGGCCAAAAGTGACTGATATTTGGAAATGTTCATAATTCCCTCCACCTTGACTAAAGCCCCAGTTCCAACTAAAGAAAAGCAATGCCAAAGCATGATATTGCCAGCACCATGCTTCACCATGGGGGTGGTGTTCTTTTGGTTACGCAAAGTGTTGTTTTTGCGCCAAACATACCTTTTGGAAATGTGACCAAAAAGTTCAACCTTGGTCTCATCAGACCATAAAACATTTTACCACATGCTTTTGTGAGACTTGATGTATTGTTTTACAAATTTTAGCTGGGCCTGGATGTGTTTCTATGTAAGAAAATACTTCTGTCTTGCAACCCTATCTCATAGTCCAGACATATGGCAAATATGGGAAATTGCTGTCACATGTAGTACACAACCAGTACTTGCCAGAAATTCCTGCAGCTCCTTCAGTGTTGCTGTAGGTCCCTTGGCAGCCTCTCTGACCAGTTTTTATCTTGTCATCATTTTTGAAGGGATGTCCAGTTCTTTACAACATCACTGTTGTCCCATATTTTCACCACTTTTTGATGACTGTCTTAATTGTGTTCCATGGTATATCCAATGCTGTGGAATTTTTTGTGTACCTGTCTCCTGACTGATACCTTTCAACAGTGAGATTTTTATTAATGCTTTGTAAGCTCTCTGTGAACCATAGCTTTTGCTGTAGCAAGCAACTGAGTAAATGTCAAGAAAATCCTACTAGGACAGCTGAACTTTATTTGGGGTTAATCAGAGTCTCTTTAATTGATGGCAGGTGTGTACCCAAGAAGACTGAATTCTGTAATTAAATAAAAAAGTGTTTCAACAAAGTATTAGTTTAAGGGTGTGCACACTTATGCAACCAGCGTATTGTATGTTTTTTATTTTTTATATTTTATTTTATATTTTTTCCCCTAACAGATTTGTTTGTTTTTCATTTGAATTGTACAGGTTATAAGTCACCTTAAAGGTGGAAAAAAGTGTTGAAATGATTTATTGTGGTCTCATTTTTTCATGTCACAAAAAAAAAGGCATTTTAACAGGGGTGTGTACACTTTTTATATCCACTGTGTGTGTGTATATATATATATATATATATATATATATATATATATATATATATATGCATGTGCAGTTTTGTGTTTTTGAACTTTTTTTTTTCCTCGTTTTTTTTCGTATCGGTTATTTCATTGTCGATGTTTTGGCGTGTCGGTCTTATTAGGTAGACCCATATATATATATATATATATATATATATATATATATATATATATATATATATATAGATATATATAGATATATATACAATGTATACACTTATGGGCTGCATGGATTAGCAAAGAGGAAGTAAGGATAGCTATGAAGAGAATGAAGTATGGAAAGGCTGTTGGCCCAAATTACATACCTGTGGAAACATGGAGGTGTTTAGGTGAAATGGCAATGGAGTTTTTAACCAGATTGTTTAATGAAATCTTGGATAGTGAGAGGATGCCTGAGGAATGGATAAAAAGTGTTTTGGTACCGGTTTTTAAGAATAAGGGTGATGTGCAGAGCTGTAGTAACTACAGAGGGATTAAATTGATCAATCACACATGAAGTTATGGGAAAGAGTAGTGGAAGCTAGGTTAAAAAGGGACGTGATGATTAGTGATCAGCAGTATGGTTTCATGCCGGGAAAGAGCACTACAGATGCGATGTTCGCTCTGAGAGTGTTGGTGTAGAAGTACAGAGAATGTCAGAAGGAGTTGCATTGTGTTTTTGTAGACTTAGAGAAAGCATATGACAGCATGCCTAGAGAGGAGTTGTGGTATTTATAAGGAAGTCAGGAGTGTCAGAGAAGTATGTAAGAGTGATACAGGATATGTGCGAGGGTAGTGTGACAGCGGTGAGGTCTGTGGTGGGAGTGACGGATGCGTTTAAGGTGGAGGTGGGGTTACATAAAGGATCAGCTCTGAGCCCTTTTTTATTTGCAGTGGTGATGGGCAGGTTGACAGAAGAGATCAGACAGGAGTCCCCGTGGACTATGATATTTGCAGATGACATTGTGACCTGTAGTGAGAGTAGGGAACAGGTGGAGGAGACCCTGGAGAGATGGAGATATGCTCTAGGGAGAAGAGGAATGAAGGTCAACAGGACTAAGACAGAATATATGTGTGTGAATGAGACGGAGGATAGAGGAATGGTGAGGATGCAAGGAGTAAAGGTGGCAAAGGTGGATGAGTTTAAATACTTGGGGTTAATAGTTCGGAGTAACAGTGTGTGTGGAAGAGAGATGAAGAAGAGAGTACAGGCAGGATGGAGTGGGTGGAGATGAGTGTCAGGAGTGATTTGTGACAGACGAGTAACAGTAAGAGTGAAAGGGAAGGTCTACAAGAGGGTAGTGAGACCAGCTATGTTATATGGGTTTGAGACAGTGGCATTGACAAAAAGGCAGGAGTTTGAGCTGTATGTGGCAGAGTTAAAGATGTTAAGATTTGCACTGGGTGTGACGAGGGTGGACAGGATTAGGAATAAGTATATTAGAGGGTCAGCCCAGGTTGGAAGGTTTGGAGACAAAGCCAGAGAGGCAAGATTACGTTAGTTTGGACATGTGCTGAGGAGCGATGCTGAGTATATTGAGAAAAAGATGGTAAGGATGAAGTTACCAGGTAACAGGAAAAGAGGAAGGCCTAAGATAATGTTTATGGATGTGGTGAGAGAGGACATGCAGGTGGTTGGTGTGACAGAGCAAGATGCAGAGGACAGGAAGAAATGGAAACAGGTGATCCGCTGTGGCGACCCCTAACGGGAACAGCCGAAAGAAGATGATGACACTTGTGGGCTGTGAGTAGCTGTGTACAAATTAAATCATTTGGTCATCTGAACAATTTTAGTTGCTTTGGCAGTGATGGGTTCTTTGTGGTTGGTTGGCTGCAAATTTTGCTATGTATTTGTTACATTATAAGTCAGGTTTCATTTTTATTTATGTATCCACCTCAGTCTAAGCCTATTACCTTTCATTGCATCCTTACTGACAGTTTTTATCTGAAATCTGACTAAAGTTATTTTACACTATTTTATTTAATTTATTTTATTTAAGTAAATAGTGTGGGAAGAAATAACCAGGAAATTGTTATGGCTAGGCTTGTATAGGCCCTAGGGCCGATAGCCTAGTACCAGCCTATGAACACACACACACACACACACACACACACACACACACACACACACACACACACACACACACACACACACAAAATTGCATAAAATTTTCAGAATGGAGATGAATATGACTTTTCCACAACAACTCTCTCCTTCTCAAAATATTTAATGTATGCTGCCTCCACTTAGTAAAAACTAACAAAACAAAAATCATGTTCTGATATTTGCCTTTAGTAATACATAGCCGTTAAGTATTCAAATGGTTGCAAGTAGCTTTTAGACATTATACTCTAACAGACAGACACCAAACAGTTGACTAAACCACTAAAATGCTTAAACCATTACCAATAAACGATCCACCAACCACAGACATTTCAAGGTAAACAAAATCATGACTTGAAATAAATAAAAGCATTGCATCTGAAATTATATATCCAAACAGTAACAGATGGCACAAGAAATAGAACATAATAAATTAAAAATTGAGAGAAGATGGCCAGAATACAGTATATCTGACTTCTTCCTGCTAAAAATGTATATTGGCTTTTCAGTCCAAACCGTAATCTCAGAATTTCAGCTTTTGTATTAAGTTTTTATTTTTTTTCTCTTAGATTAAGTGGTAAACTAAAGATGGAGGAAAGAGACAAACACACCAAGCTGTTTAAAGCAGTTTAATCAAGAAACAACAAAGCATAAAATCAGTAACTTACAAATTTCAACTTAAATCAGCTTGCAGACTAAGGAATCTCATTCAACTGTATACAATTGCAACTGCTTGGCCAATGTGGGCTTTATGTCAAGCAATCAGTCAGTCAAATCAAATCAGGTTCAAGCCAGCAACTTGAATCCCGATGCATCAGTCAACTGATTAATTAATTCAGATGCTGGTTATCAAACTCAGGCAATGAAAGCATGTAGATAGTTGAAAAAAGTACACCGGGAGGTTCAGTTCATAGGTTCATAGGTTGATACTAGGCTATTGGCCCTAGGGCCTATACAAGCCTAGCCATAACAAGTCCTTGGCTGTTTCTTCCCACAATTTTTACTTCCCTGGACCCCTGTCTAGCAGGGCGACTGGTGTGATCCCTGGGGTCAATTTCTTATCTCCCATTCTATCGTCAAGGTTGAAGAGGGCCAAAGTGGCACTCTGCTTGACATGTATGGGCAGTCTATTCCAGAGTCTGGGAAGTTAACTAAGCATGAGTCATGTTTCTTATAGACAAACCCTATCTGCTGATACACAATGACAGTCTGAGCCAGTACTTTCTGGAATTCTGTTACCATCAAATTGACGTTAACTTAAATAGCATTTGATTTCCTGACTTGAATAGAACATCAGAACAAACATCACATTTTTTCATTTCATTTATATGTTAGCTTCAAAAATCTATGATACAATGTCTAAAGTCTGCTCCTGTAAAGCATGGCTACATTCCTTTTTCTATACAGGCATTAAGTTAAACAGGTATCATGAACCACAGCTTTGTAAGAAATATGTATATCTCATATGTTTTATAGCTTAAATGCAAAACTCTGATTAATTAATGCAGGGTTATTAAATACATACTAATAATCATAGCATAATAGGCTAACAAGCATAATATCTGCCTAATTAATGCAGATTCTTACCCTTATGTCTTTGTTGCTCACTTTGCTGTTTAATGCCCAACCATGAAGAAACTGAATTGAGAAAAATGAGACAGAATGCATTTGCCTATGCAGCTGTACCACAAGGGTGTTCTCTAAAGTAGTAGTTGCTGTGTCATCAGTGACATTTTGTAATTGTTGATTATCTCTTTTTAAGACTTCGATGATTTTCCTTGGCTTTTTAATTTACATGAAAAACTGTCCTCTCCATCGCTCTAAATGGAGTGGACTGCTTAGGCAGCAGGTAATATTTCTCTAAAATCTCCATGCCTAATGGTAGTTCTGTCTGATGCATTATCCATCTTAACAACATTCCTGTTGCCCTTTTCCAGGCTTGTATAATAATCTAGAGTAATTACAATGCCAGAGTAATCAAAATGCAGCGACAACCTATAGCTATTATGTTGATACTTTTATTAACTCATTTACATGTTTTTGTCCCTCTACCCACTGATGTGGATGTTTGGAGCTTAGTTGCCCAAACTGTTTTCACTGTATACATTTTTATTGTAAGACCTTGTTATGTAATTGAGCCAATATTTTGTCCTTTTGCTAGTACAATCTGATGTAAAGCATCATGAATTCCCTTACACCCCTGTATAATGCTTGGAGGACCCTCTTCTTATGCATTTGTACCCTGCTAGCTAGATGAAAGCCACAGATGAAGACCACTCTTTTTCATCGTTTACGTAGTCCCAATCTGCTAATCAGATTTTCATATCCTCAGGTATTTCACTGAATGCCTTTTCCCTTATAATAAGGTCTCCTAGCATTTCAGATATAGTGATGTGACACCCAGTCAGCTGCTTATGAAATACAAGTGCTTATTTTGCAATATAATCTCTTACACTGTCACCTGCCTTTCTTCTATGCTCTTTAATTTCTTTCTGTTATCAAGAGTTATTTATTTATTTTTTTTCAATAAGTCTTTATTATTTTTCCAATTGTTCATACAATAATACACAAAACAAAGAAAAATAAAACAGTACCTAAAAGAAACTTAAAACAACAATACTACAATATATATACATTATATACATGAATGCTTCCAACAGTTAAATGAGATCAGTATACATTGAAATAAAATTCTGAGAAAGAGTATTAAAAGATCTAGTATCAATATACAGGATTATTAATACTGACTTCTAAATTAAGTATGTATGTCCAGGGGTTAAGTGTAGCGATAAAACATATTGTAGCACATAAATTATTAATCAAGGATCATAAGAAAAATATAAACAATCCAAAAATATGGGTGCAAATCATCAAGAGTTATTTTAAAAACATCCAAATAAAACATGTTTCACCTTTTCATAGCTCAGGAAATCTTCATCATGCATTCCTTTTAGATACAGTATGAGTACGGGAGTTAAAAACCTAATCCACCACACTTTTATAATGAAGAAAAAATTTGGTATTGACACTGGCATCTACGATTTGTCTTTACCCTTTCAATTACAAATGTGCCATTTTAAAAAGACCATTCTTGCCCTCTTCCTTGTTCTATCATGGTATGGATGGGAGGAGTAATGGGGTTGAGGTTATCCTGAAGGAACAGTATGCCAAGAGTGTTTTGGAGATGAAAAGAGTGTTGGATAGAGTGATGTTTATGAAGCTGGAAATTGATGGTGTAATAATAAATGTTGTTAGTGCATATGCTCCACAAGTTGAGTGTGTGATGGATGAGAAAGAAAATTTTTGGAGTGAGTTGGATGAACTAGTGGTGAGTGTAACCAAGGATGAGACACTGGTGATTGGAGCAGATTTCAATGGGCATGTTAGCGAATGGAGCAGAGGGGATGAGGAAGTGACAGGTAGGTATGATGTTAAGGAAAGGAATGAAGAAGGTCAGATGGTAGTGGATTTTGTGAAAAGGATGGACATGGCTGTGATGAATATGTATTTTAAGAAGTAGGAGGAGCATAAGGTGACGTACAAGAGTGAAGGAAGATACACACATGTGGATTATATCCTGTGCAGGAGGGCTAGTCTGAAGGAGATTGGAAACTGCAAAATGGTGACAGGTGAAGTGCAGTTAGGCAGCATAGAATGGTGGTCTGCAGGATGATGTTCAGAATCAAGAAGAGGAGGAGGAGTGTGAGGGCAGTGCCAAGTATCAAATGGTGGAAGTTGAAAAAGGGTGATTGCAAGGTGAACTTCAGGAAAGAGTTAAGGCAGACACTGGATGGCAGTGAAGAGTTACTGAATAGCTGGGTAGAGCTGGTAATGGAGACAACTTGAAAGGTAAAACAAAAGAATAGCACCAATGTTGCGAGTCCACATACTCTTTTATTGTCACCAAATAATATAAGAAGTTAAGCGCTTTCGTCAATGAAACCTTGACTTCATCAGAAACTGTCAAGAAGTCACACAATACATTCTGAAATATCATAAAAAATCCAATGATTGATGAATAACTGTCACAAGATCCATAAGCTAAATTAAGCAAAAACATTCTTAAAGAAAGACTTATTCTAAAAGACCAATATAAAAGTACAATTTATAGAAAATTTCTCCCAACCCAAAATTAACATTTAAAATCTAAATAATACAACATTGAAGTCTTTACCAAAAATAGAACCATTGAACATTGTTATACTTTTATATAGCTTGAAAGGTGCTTGGTGTGGCATCTGGGCAGAGGAAGGAGGACAAGGAAACCTGGTGGTGGAATGAGGAAGTACAGGAGAGTATACAGAGAAAGAGGGTGGCGAAGAAGAATTGAGATTGTCAGAGAGATGAAGAAAGTAGACAGGAATATAAGGAGATGAGGCACATGGCAAAGAGAGAGGTGGCAAAGGCTAAGGATAAGGCATATGGAGAGTTGTATGAAAGGTTGGACACTAAGGAGGGAGAAAAGGACCTGTTCTGATTAGCTAGACAGAGGGACTGAGCTGAGAAAGATGTGCTACAGGTAAGGGTGATAAAGGATTATGAGGGAAACCTACTCACAAGTGAGGAGGGTATGTTGAGCAGATGTAAAGAGTACTTTGAGGGGCTGATGAATGAAGAGAATGAGAGAGAGAGAGAGAGAGAGAGAGAAGGTTGGATGATGTGAGGATAGTGAATCAGGAAGTGCAACAGATTAGCAAGGAAGAAGTAAGGACAGCTATGAAGAGGATGAAAAATGGAAATGCTGTTGGTCCAGATAACATGCCAGTGGAAGCATGGAGGTGCTTTGGAAAAATGACAGTGGAGTTTTTAACCAGATTGTTTAATGAAATCTTGGAAAGTGAGAGGATACCTGAGGAGTGGAGAAAAAGTGTTTTGGTGCCGATTTTTAAGAATAAGAGTGATGTGCAGAGGTGTAGTAACTGCAGAGGGATAAAATTGATCAGTCACAGCATGAGGTTGTGGGAAACAGTAGTGGAAGCTAGGTTAAGAAGGGAGGTGATGATTAGTGATCAGCAGTATGTTTTTTGCAAGGAAAGAGCACTACAGATGCGATGTTTGCTCTGAGAGTGTTGATGGTAAAGAATAGAGAAAGTCAGAAGGAGTTGCATTGCATCTTTGTGGACTTAGAGAAAGTATATGACATGGTGCCTAGAGAGGAGTTGTGGTATTGTATGAGGAAGTCAAGAGTGCCAGAGAAGTATGTAAGAGTGGTACAGGATATGTATAAGGGTACTGTGACAGTGGTGAGGTCTGCAGTGGGAGTGACAGATGCATTCATGGTGGAGGTGGGATTACATCAAGGATCAACTTTGAGCCCTTTCTTATTTGCAATGGTGATGGGCAGGTTGACAGACAAGATCAGTCAGTAGGCCCCGTGGACTATGATGTTTGCAGATGACATTGTGATCTGTAGTGAGAGTAGGGACCAGGTTGAGGCAGCCCTGGGGAGGTGTAAATATGGTCTAAATAGGAGAGGAATGAAGGTCAGCAGGACTAAGATATAATATATGTCTGTGAATGAGAGGGAGGATAGAGGAATGGTGAGGATGCAGGGAGAAGAGTTGTTGAAGGTGGATGAGTTTAAAACTTGGGATCAACAGTTCCGAGTAATGGTGAGTATGGAAGAGAGGTGAAGAAGTGAGTACAGGCAGGGTGGAGAAGAGTGTCAGGAGTGATTTGTGACAGATGGGTACCAGCAACAGTGAAAGGGAATGTCTACAAGAGGGTTGTGAGACCAGTTATGTTATATGGGTTGGAGACGGTGGCATGGACAAAAAGGCAGGAGTCAGAGCTGGACATGGCAGAGTTAAAGATGTCAAGATTTGCACTGGGTGTGATGAGGATGGACAGGATTAGGAATCAGTATATTTGAAGATCAGCTCAGATTGGACAGTTTGGAGACAAAGCCAGAGAGGTGAGATTGTTTTGGTTTGGACATGTGCTGAGGAGGGAAGCTGGTTATATTGGGAAAATAATGCTAAAGATGGAGTTGCCAGGTAAGAAGAAAAGAGGAAGGCCTAAGATAAGGTTTATGGATGTGGTGAGAGAGGACATGGTGGTTGGTGTGACAGAGCAAGATGCAGAGGACAGGAAGAAAGGGAAACAGATGATCCACTGTGGCGACCCCTTACTGGAGCAGGTGAAAGAAAAACAAGAAGTCTTTCCCTCTCCCTAATGTACTGGTGTTGTTTTTCTTGTTCTTCAAATCTAACTATTTCTCTCTACCCTGTGTCTCATGCTGATTTCTTTCTTTCAGCTGCCTCAACCTTTAGGTGCTTAGGCTATAACTTTAGTCTTTTTTACTTCATCTGGGTTCTCCGAATATCTGGGAATATAATGAGTTACTTTGCTGCATGCTGTGCATCTACAACTTTGTGTGAGTATTTCCACTTTCACTGCACTGCATTTAAGCTGTGCAAAGTGCAGCAACCATTTCCAGTAGGGGCACAATTCCAGGATCTCATACTCCTTAGTCAGCTGGAACAATAAACATTTTTCATACTCTGCACAGTTAACTTTGCATGTTTCCTAACTACTCTGACTGAAAAATAAAGGACCTAGTGAGCAGATATACCTTTGGATGTATATTTTGTGGTGTCAGTGATACAACAGGTAGCACAATTGCCTTTGGTGCAGAAGGCTGTGGGTTTTATTTCCACACCCAGTAAATTGATTATCGCACTGCAGTGCAACTTAATTGGAGTGCTGTACTCTAGTGTGTGCCATCCTTCAGATAAAATGTTAAACTAAGGCCCCATCTGCGTGAGCTGGTTGACGTAAAAAATCTTTTGGCACCTATCAGAAAGAGTAGAGATATTTTATTTAAACTTGCATTTACTTTTATTTTATATCATATAAAGCATTTACAACTATCATTTACACATTTGTTTTTTACATTCATACTTAAAATTATTTACAAGTTATCAATGCAAAATGACAACATATGAACACAAAAGCTTGACTAAACAGTTCTATTTCTTTTTTTATTGTTTATTTTATATTTACTTTCTATACCCCCGCCCTTTCTTCCACAAAACATATCCTTATTTCAGCTAATCTATCATCTTCCATTTTTTGTTGTATAACAAATTCTCACATATTTTTCACAGTTCCCATAAACAGTACTTTATCTCAGTAATCAAGCTCACATTCTTATTTTACTTTATCACACTTCCCATATAATATCATATTCATATTTATACATGTATACCCTTCCCATCTATATTCCTTTTTAAACTTTCACAAAATTCTGTATTCTGTTTGAAATCCCCCCCCCAAAAAAAACAATCTTTTAATATTTCTTCTTCACTACAGTCAACACATTGCCTTGCCACCATCATCTTCATATTCCCTTTAACGAGTAACTTATCTAATACAATTCTCTACAAAAAAATCCTCTGCTTCATAAAATTTACAAACCTTTTTCTTCAGTCTTTTATTGCCCTTTTTCATCTTCTTTTATTTCCTTCCACAGTAATACCGAAAAACAAAAATATAAAAATCATATTATGCCATCCTTTCCTTTCCCATTGACTTCACTTCCTTTTAACTTTCATAATTTCAGTTTTAATCATATTATTTTTCTTCCATCCTATCCTTTTTTCTTTTCCCTCTTTTTCTTCTCATAAAGGTATATTTTTCATATAGCTTGTTACTTATCATTTCCTTTTGTCTTTCATTTATGTTTCTCATTACCCAAAATAAATGCATAGATTCCACGTGCAACACTGGGTTTTTTAAATTCAAACTACCACCTTCTGTTTTATTATAAATTATTCCTCTTCTCACCAGGTTCAGTTAAATCCCCAAATTAAGCTAAAAATTGGTCTAATAACTCCTTTTCCATTTGAGTGCTAAGCCATACATCTCAACTGTCGAGATGTTTGGCTCATATTTTTGATCTGTTCCTTATAAAATTTGAGGTTTTCTGGCAAATCACTGGGATGAGCCGAGGATTGAGGTCACTAAATAATGACATAAATTTGAGTTTCAGACTTCAAATCCTTCAGAAAATGTATGTTAAAAAAAACATGTTACTCTATCAACTTTCTAAATTTTTAAGAGCAATATTTAAAATATGTCCCCATTTATAGGCCTGTCTCCCCCCACTTTGTTGGGCTTTTTCCAGATTTATTGGTCTAAGAGGTTGAGAGGTATGTGCTATATATATATATATATATATATATATATATATATATATTTGTGTGTGTGTGTGTGTGTATATACTCCTAAATGTGCTATTTTTGCAAAAACGTAAGGATTCAGCATATATGTCTTTTTCTGAAATAAGTAAAAACTTTTCCAACAAGATAACACATTTTTGTTTGTTTCTGTATCTCTCTCCATTGACTTATAATATGTTCATACTCCCCAAATATCATTCTGAAGATCTTTATTTCCTTCTTTGTGAAATATATTCCATTTTTTTATTTTACCAAATCCCTTACACTTCATTTCATTTAACCACATGCCAGATTTTTTAACAGCTTCTCAATCCTTATTACAGCTGCATGTATCCATCCCTTGCTTTTTTATTATTAGAGCTAAATCATCTGCATGTGCCATACTTATTGGTAATGTAACATTAACTTCCACCTCACATCTTGCCTCCCTCATTTTATACAAGAATGGCTGTACCAATGCATTCAGTACTAATACAAATAAGCATATCTCTGTTTTACTCCTCTCTTAAAATTTTTCCCTAGCCATCCATTTATCATAACTTGAACAAATTAAGTTTCATAACATTTCTATATTGCATTAATATTTTTTTCTTCTATGACATATGCCCCTAACATCTGCCACAGTATTTATGGCTCAATTTATCAAAAGCTGTATTTACATAAGATCCTATCAGTCTTACTTCTTTGTTTTCTTTTAGGATTATCTCTATTGCTTCTTTCACTATAGTAACATTTTGTTCACCTTTCTTCCTTTTGTACTATAAATAATTTTGACTACCTCATCCAATACTTTCAACATCCTTTTTGCAATATTTATTTTATTTTATTTGACATTTATTTACAGGAAAAGTCAAACTGGGCAGGAATTCCATTTTTTCCAGAGGTCCGGTGATAAAAGCTCCAAAATACATAGTTCATTTAATAAAATACATAAAATCATCACATGAAGTACAGTAACATTGGATCATAGGAGATTACTAGACTGTCATTTTAAGCCTTGCTGTTTCATCCCAATGTAATACCACAGAAATGCTAGTCAATACCCAAGATTGCATTTAGTGATGACTGCCCATGTCCAGAAGGGTTGTGGGCTCTATCCCTGATAACAACTTATGGTGCCCCACGCACTTGTCCAGATTCCTCTTGAACAGTGTCATAGAGGTGCTGTGTTTCACAAGAATTGGTAGCCTGTTACAAAGATGTGGCAGTTTCTGGGAGATAAGTGTATCATTCCAGCATGTCCTATTTAAGTTGTAGACCATATTTAGATCCCTGGAACGCGTAGCCCTAGTTCTGTTTGATTTATGGATATGCAGCAAGTTCATTAGGTTTGAGTATAGTGACAGGGGCTTTAGTCGGTCTGTGTAAGGCACATGCTAGAGCCCTTATCTTCTTTCTTAGAAACCTCTGAGGTCTCTCTAATAGCTGCAGGTACTTAGTATGGTACATGCCAAACAGGACATTATACTCAATTATGGGCCAGATAAGTGCCGAGTATAGGGGTTATAACTTCTTTTGCTCTTGAGGTGATGTCTTTACTAATTAAGTGTGCTACATAGAAAGCTTTCATTACTACAGTAGACACATGGTGGTTGAAGTTAAGGTCACAGTCAACTTGTCATCCCACTTCATGGATACTTAGGGTATTATTGTTGATTTGATAGTGTGAGGGGGCTGTGTTTGTGCTGAAGGGAAAGATGATGCATTTCTTTACATTCAGTTTGAGACTGTGACTAATATACCAGTCATTGGTCTGCGTGAGACCCTCCTGGAATATGCTGACATCATCTGAGATTCAAAGATTGCACCTAGTTTGAAGTCATCTGCAAACTTGGTAAGCCACAAACCCTTAGTTTTGACCTGAACTTCTGAGAAGTATATACCAAACAGTAGGTAGCCCAGAAACGACCTTATGACACCCCGCTGGTAACAGGTCTGCTGGTTGATGTGGAGCCACCCACTTTGATATTGTATGTCCAGTTTGTGAGCCAGTTTGCAACCCATCTTACAACAAATGGGTCTACATTCAGTTTAGAAAGTTTATCAGTAAGGCCTGAATGCGTGATTGTGTCGAAAGCCTTTGCCAGGTCAAGGTATGCTGTGTGCGCAGATTTGCCCTCATCAATGGTCTTGGTCACATTTTCAAAGAAATCCAACAGATTTAACAGGCAGAATCTGCCCTTCATAAAGCCGGATTGGGTAGGATCCAGGGTTTGGAGGTCACCTATATCTTTATTTATGAGGTCCATAATGATACATTCCATGGCCTTACAGATGAGGCTGATCAGGCTTATGGGTCTGTAATTTCCTGGGTCTGTTGCTAGGCCACGTTTGTGGAGGGGAATAACTGTTACTGCTCTCCATTCTGCAGGAACAAAGCCTGTGGTTAGGCTATGACTGAAATGGATAATTAGTGGTGATGTTAGTTCATGTTGTAGCCAATTTAGAAGACAGTCTGAGATATCATCGCGTCTCACAGAGGCTGTGTTTTTTTGTGTTGGACAAGGCTTTGAGGACCTGCTCTTCAGATATGTAGGATGGGTGGAGGTCTGGGAAGGGTCGTTGTAAGTTAGGAGGGGATAAGGGATTGAAATCTTTTAACAAACCTATCCACTAGCAGGTTTGCTATCTCTCTGGGGTCAGTGTGTGTGATACCATTGGCCACTAGTTCTGCACATGCTTGGGTCCTACCCTTTGGGTTATGTAGATAGCAGTAAAATACCTTGTTGTTCTCTTTAGCTGGAATTGCTAAGTTTCTGTCAAAGAAGCCCTTGGAGGATTTCACAAGTCATCTTATTTGCCTGTTGAGGCTGAGGAGGGTGCTCTTCCATTGTTAGGGCCTTGACTTTGTTTTCTTGGACAGCAACTTTTTGCATTTCTTGTAAAGTTTGTTGACGCTGGATATACATCATGGCAGCTTGTTTTTACTTGGTCTTCTAGCTTTGATTCTTTGTGGTACAGCTGAGTTTATACACTTATGCAAGTGGTTGTACAGAGCTTTAGTTTAAGCTTTGGTGTAGTTACCACTTCCAACTTGTAGTGGGGGTCGGAATGCATTTATATTTTCACCTAGGAGGGTATAGCTTGCCTTGGTGAAATATTTTAGTCTGATTTCAACTTTTGAGAGTTCTGAGGTTAGTGCCAGCTGAAAAGGTGACTGATTTGTGATCAGCTTTAACTAATGAGGTTTTGACAGTTGCATCAGTGCATCTGCTTTACATGTTGGTGAACACCACATCCAGAATGTTTGTTCCCCTTGTCAGGGTATGGACAATTTGTTCCATGGCATTTGAATTAACAAAGTCAGGGAACGTTTGTGCTTGTGAGTTAGGTTTACCTGTTGAAGGTGGGATAATTGAAATCCCCAATAACCAGTGTGTTCGGTAAAATTTGAATTGCCTTCAGTTTGGTGAAGGCTTCTTGTGGGTCTTGTCCCATAGAGGAGGCTCTATAATTGGCCATGACTTGAATGGGAATTTTACCCACTGTAACCTGGATCTGGAGTACCTCCATGGAGTTGTTCAGTCTAACTAGACAGGAGGTGAATGTATCTGTAATATAGATTGAAACACCACCTCCTTTGGTTTTCACATGTTCATTTTGCAGTCTAAAGGTGTGGAAAGCATTGTAGCCTTCCAAAGCTGGGGTACTCTCTGAGGCCTTGAACCAGGTTTCTGTGACTGCATAGACATGTGCATCCTCTAGTGACAGACATGCTTCCAGAGAGTGCAGTTTTTGGTTTAAGCTCCTAGCATTTAGCAGCATGACTCTTATTTTTTTCTGACTGGTTAATTTCATGCTGGTAATGTTGTTTTTGAGGCTTTGCCTGAAAAGGGCACTATGTGGGAGGCAAGAGTCTTTGCCAGAAGCCAAAAGCCTAGAGGTGCCAGGTGCAAACTGTCTCTGGCAAAGCAGCAAGGTTTGTCGACCATGAATTGACAGGCTGACAGGAACTGGATCCCCTTTGAATGACACCAACATCTGAGCCAGTTATTGAAATCAATCATTTTTTGTTCATAATGTGGCATTATTCTAGGTGAGAGTAGTATGCTGCTCAAGGCTAGGGACATACCTGCCTGGGGCACTTACTTAGAGAACTCAGCTATGTCTCTCTTCATGTAGTCCAGTAAGGTACATCTCGGGTCATTCACAACAACGAGAATTATGACAGAGTCATAACAGTACTTGTTCTGAGAGACCTGAGTGCATGTGTGATCTGATGAATCCTGGCATCAGACAGACAGTTAACCATGGCTTTCTCCTTGTCTACCCTGATAAGTGGGGTATGCATGTGTTTCACTATTGAGTCTCCAATGACAAGAAAATGTGTTTTTTGAGTGTTACACCTTACTGACTTAAATAATAGAAGCAACATACAGGATAAAGAAAGATCAGATCAGAAAATAATACAATAAATATTGAACAACAGTCATAGGATACTGGTTACCTAGTAAAGTATAATAAATAGTGATAACCAATGGTAAAGATGTTAAGCATTTTAAATATGGGCAAAAGACTAAGAGAAAGGAAAGAGATTTTGGAGCTGGGGCGGTTAGGAAATGGAGTTAAAGGAAGGAGTTATCAGAGAAGTAATAAGGGAAAAGAGGAAAAAGAAGACCAAGAGAAGGAGTAGAAAGAAGGAAGAGAAGTAAGGAAGAAGGAAGAGGGGGATGAGAAAGGAAGAGACGAAAGGAATGATGGGTAGGTGTCAGCCTGATGTAAGACATGTCCAGAGCCAGGAGATAAGGAGAAATGTTTGTAAAGATTGTTTGAATATGTGACTAAATGGCATTGCTCTAATATCTATAGGAGTACTGATCCAGACCTTGGCTACTGAGTAGGAATATAGGCAGTGACTGATAGATTTTTTTTGTTTTGTTTATGGATTTCAAGGAGGTGTTTCTGAGATGAGTGAAGAGGGTGATTAGGGAGGTAATGGTTAAGAATGGTGCTGGTTGCTTTGCAGGATGAGGATTTGTTTACCATTCTATGAGTAAGGAGAAGTTGGTTGAACTTGAGGAAGTGAGGTAACTCAAGCCATTTTAGTTATCTGAGGCAGAGCAATGGTGGGAATTGTATGACTGATTGGTTGGAAATCTAGCTACTTTATTATAGCAGAGCTCAGGTTTTGATCTTATGGTGATCTGAATGTTAGTGAAAATGGTTGGGGCATATAGTAGCAAAGGTTGGAGGTATGTATTGGCTAGAGTAACTTTTGAGGAGTTGATAAGGAATATTTTTGATCTATAGAGCATTCTCGGATTTTGATGTGTTGTTTTTATGCACTTTTGAATATGATGATCAATTTTCAGTTGATCATATATTATGACACCAAGTAACTTTGTGTGAGGTGCAACTTCAGTTTCAGTTTTGTTGAAAGGGTATATTTTGAAGGTGTCTTTTGTGTGTGTCTGGGATTTGGGGAGAAATACAGGCAGTTTTGTTTTATTTGGGTTTAGGAAAAGGTGATTGTCACTGTGTTTTTTTATAGAGCTGAAAGCCTGCTAAGTGATAGATTGTACCTGAGGACTATTAGCTGAACAAATGACAGGGGAGTCATCTGCATATTGTACAAGTGCAGCTTTTTGTGAGGATGTATGTAGATATTTTATAAATATGTTAACAAGGAGAGGGCCAAGTACAAAGCCTTGTTGGAAACCTGTATTAACGGGGAGAAAATGAGGAAGTAGAGACATTAACTAATTTGCAGCCAGTTGGATAGATAGCTTGAGAACCTAAATCAGACATTTTTGACAGTAGTTTGGTATGTGAGATTGTATCAAAAGCTTTAGGGAGATCTTAAAAGAAGGAATAAACTAAATTGTTGTTATCTCTGGCTTTAATGATGTGGTCCAAAAAGGCAACAAGGGCAGTTGTTGTGCTATAATCTGGGCAAAAGCAAAACTGAGTAGAGGTTAATAGATTTTCTTTGAGTAGGTATTGCAAAAATTGTTTTGAATGCATTTTCTAAGATCTTGGAAATGGGCAGCAAGATTGCAATTGGTCTGAAGTTTGTTATTTCTATGGACCCCCCCCCCCCCGTTTTATGAAGAGGAATGATGTATTTTTTTCTTCCCAAAGAGATGGGACATATGACTCTCAGATGGCTCAATTGATCAAGGTAGAGGTTGGGTAGGCAATAGAGGGGGCAGCAATCTTTAGATATTCAGATGGGAGATTGTCTGCACAGGGTGAGCAGAGTTAATTTTATGTAATTTTTTTATATAGGAAGTAGAGACAGATTTTAAGTTGAAAATAGCATTGTTAGAGCTTTGAAGTTTGTCAGAGGTGGCAGGATTCTGTAGGGAGTTTTAGATGAGGGCAGCTATTGAGTATATAAAGTGGGAGCTAAATTTAGAAGCAGTTTCTAAGTGCAAGATGTCTGAACAAGGGTTATGGGTACTAGGAGTCCCAGGATGTAATATTTTCTTGATAGTGGAGCAACATTTTGGGGGGTAGTGTTTTTGGTTATCCTGTGGATTGAAGTAATAATATTTCTTATCAGCAATAGCTTGTTTTTCTGATGTTTCAAAGTTGTTTGTAGGTCTGTAGGTAAGCTTGGGATTTGTATGTTTGCCAGTTTCTCCAAGCTATGTCTCTCTTATGCATTAATTGACTACTGGAAGGAAATAGCCAGGGTGATTGGCTAAATTCAACTGTCTTTTTTTTCTTATTGAAGCAAGGCTATTGAGAATGTCAAGAAATATTGTATTAAATTGTATACATTTTATAATTTATTATATTTTAAAATATTCTAAATATAAAATTTATATTTTTATATATTTTAAATTATATTGTTGTAATAAATATTTTATAGTCAGTATTCCCTAGTGCTATGGGTCTCCATTTTTTATATGTTTTCATTAATCTGTTTTCTGTATACATTTTATCACTACACTCTTGCACTATAACTTCATTCATTCATTTAATATTTTTAAAAAAATCTCTTTTGTCTTTATCCATTTCCTTATAAAACTTTAAGTTATACCAACTAATCCTGGTGCTGATTCATTCTTCCCTTCTTTAATCACCGTCTCTATTTCTTGTATTGTTATATCATTTTCTAAAAAAATCTTTTGTCATATATTCTTTCACTTGTCATTCTGCTTGCCTATCCATGCTCTGTACAAAACTTTCTACCACCTCCATAATATCTTTTTGTTTGCATTTTATATTTTCTTTGTCATCTAAGATAGCATCCATCCTTCCTTCTCTCAATTTTACTTATTTTCCAAAATAAGGGGAACCGTCTTTTAAATCCTGCCTATGCAACATTGTTTACTTTTTCAGAATGCTTTCCATATATGTTTTTTTTATTTCTTTTGCCTATTTCATTCTCACAATTCTTTAAAATGCCTTTATATTTTATCTGATTTCTTTTTCTTTTGTCCACTTTTAAATATGCCTTTTTATACTTCTGCATATATACTACCCACCAGTGTATCCAACTTTTTTAAAATGTTCTCCTTGTCATATGATTTTTCCATGATATTTCTTTCTCCCTTATCATTCCGTTCCCCATTCTAGCCCATGAAAATTCTGCCATCTGCACCTCCTTATTATTTAATTCATGACATTAGAATAAATTATTTAATCCATTTCAGTCTTAAAAAAATCCCCATTCACATGCCCATGTTCTATTCTTTCTTTCTTTTAAACCTCCACATTTTATTAAATCCTTTAGCATCTTAACATCTAGTATTATTTTTCCCTTTCTTACCTCAGGTTGCAGTTAAAATTTCTGACATCGCTATTGGCATATTTACTAACGCAGAGCAAGGTAAAGTCCAGTGATCAGAAATACTAGGCAGGTAACAGTAAGTTGCAAACTTGTTTATTTAGAATACACAAAGCTTTCAGGGCAATGCCCTTCCTCAGTTTGTTCCATAACAACTACTATTCAGATACATTTAAACTAAAACCTGCATGATACAGCCCAGTCAGAAGACAACAGTTAACTGCATACTCATATTTAATGACATAAAACACATTTTAAAACATGAAATATTTCCTGTCTAAACCATGTCTTGCACATTAAAATTATAAAAAATATAAAAATATGTAAAAAATATACGTTTGTATATTAAAGTGCATATATCAATCATTCACAATAAATAGTTCAACAGCATTTGTCTTTTCTTTAGTATAGGTTTCAAGCTCACTGCTGCATTAATACCAGATAGAAAGTCTGCTTGCAGTCTCACTATCCATTCATACTCTAAAGTCTCTAGTATGTTATTCAAATAACTTCCTCTTATTCTCCTATGAATAATTCTAAACTTAAATTCATGGTCTCATCCCTTTTCATCCATGTGTCTTGCAAGTACATTGTTTTTTAACATTCCTGCATATTTCAGATTTGTGTTCTGTTATACGATCCTTAAGTCTTCGTGTGCACTTACCTTCATAGAAGGAAGGACACTTTGTACAGGTAGCAAGGTACACCACATTAGAAGCAGAGCAGGTAGCATAACATTTAAATGTATGTTTTACCTTTGTTAATGGATGTATAAACTCAACACTGTTTATGATGTCTTTACAACAGGAGCAGTTATAACAAGGAAACGTACATACTTCATGTGTTAGTTTAACATTTTTTTGTTTCATGTCCTTATAACAAAAAATAATGCTTTGGATAATTGCAAGCCTTACCTGTCTACCCAACAAGTTCTATAATAAGAATTATAATCACCAGCTTCCCAGGACTTTACCCACCTCAGAATATGCTTGGTTTCTTTCTCGGCAAATTTTTCAGTCATAGTCAAAGTTTGACCAAAATTATTTACCACAATAACATAAACATGTTTGAATAGGAAGGTAAATGGTGACTCTTCAACACAAACTCCATTTTTCCCAAACTTCAAGACATGTTGTTACCAACTGGCTGTGTTCACTATCAGATCATGGTAGGGTTGCATCTGCTAATCTACATGTCTAAGTATTGTCTGGGAAATCACTCTTAAATCACTCTGCCATAGATATCGTCCAGGGGGGCTGCTGTGGAAGACAGCGCACATAGCTAATTAGCATATGCCTGTTCCCTGGACTGCCTTATTTGCATATATCATAGTCTCTGGTACAGCATCCCCATGCTAGATAGGACCATGTCTGAGCTCCTCTTGGTAACATTTATAAATTACCCCCTTATTGTGTGGTGTTAATTCATTTGTTGATAATCAATTAGCTCGACAGAACTACTATCCTCTATCAGCATGTTGCACATATTTATTCTGATTTTTGTAGGTGTTGATTTATTGTATGCACTAGTACTGAGCCTTCATATGTATATTTTAGTTTGTTTGTTTTGTTTTGCTTTTTGGTCCTTTCTAAACACTCCGATATGGTAAATGTTTGCTACTTTATATGCCTGTATGACATACCCCTCAACATCTTAGTGCAAGAAATCAGGACAAAGCCTAAAATAATGGGGGGGGGGGTACAAGGGCCTAAAAATTGGGACAGATTTTAAGTATTGCCCTTAGAAACTTAGAAAGTAGCTAGAATAATACGATTTCTGTTAGCATGCATTTTCCTGAAGGATATGAATTCTGAAGCTGAAATTATGTCATTATTTATTTAGTGAGTTCAGTCCTCAGTGATTTGCCTCAGAACAAAAATACGAGGTAAGAATCTACACACTCTAAAACAAATTTTGACAGTTGAGAGGTATGCTGTATGAAAACGTCAGTGACATCGATTGAGCACAATATGTTAACAACGCCATTTTTGGTAAATAATTTAATAACTGTTGAAGCAGATTGCTTAATTTATTTTGCAATAACATTTCCATGCCATGGAGGAACTTGCTTTTCTTCATCTGATTTTCCTATTTCCAGGCACAAATTCTGAGTTCTGTGTGAGTTATAGCCTGACACGTTTTGTAAGTATTTATCAATGGTAGTGTCTGTGATGAGATAAACATTGAAACAAGATATCATAGTTACGTAAGCCTTTCCTGACTGAATAATACTATTAATTGCTTTAGAAAGTATGATTCACAAAATCTTTGTGAATATGCACCCTCACTTTCTCTGCTTTGCCTTCCATCTTGCATTATTTTCTTTTTAACTCCAGTTGTTGTAGAAACAATCATGTCACTCTAGAGTAGCTTCCTGGCGAGTTCATTCTGTCTTATTATGATTACTAGTAGTATGTACTCCAGTACGTGTTGCAATCACTTCCGTGAAATAATTCCTGACACTGTAGTACTGATACAAAATTTGCATCTCACTGCAGAGCTCTTGCATAGTTTTTAGCTCAGTGTAGAGCTCCATTAATTACTAGTATGTCAGAATCAATGTCTGCTTGTTACTTTTCCAAGTTTTTATTTCTAAAAACAGACAGCCAGTGATTATACCCTGTCTTTTTAAAGGGAAGCCTACAGAAAGCAAAGCCAATGAATAGAATGAACTGTGTAATTATTTATACCCTTCCCAGACATTTGCCATTCAGTAAAGCACTTCTGACTCCACAAGTCAAGCGGATGAACTGAAGTAGGAACCCAACGTCTAAGGCCTCATGTTTCCGCATAAATTGTAATATATCCAGGCAACCAAGTAGTGCAGTCTGCACTGAGATACATAGAAAACATATTTTAATTCTTCTGTCATAAACCTTGACAGACAATAATGCAATATTCACAGTTCTTAACATAGCAGTTCACTTGCTGCCTACAAATAATTCCTTTATTTGGTAGTCTAGTCTTTCCTTTTTACTGAAATGCTATTTACTGAAACTATTTTCCTTTACAGTGTACTCTGTTTTGAGTAAAACAGAGACAGTTTTCACTCAATCTTTTCTGAACTAGACCTATTAAGAATCCAACCATCTCTAAGCTGTGTGTGTGTGTGTGTGTGTGTGTGAGTGTGTGTGTGTGTGTGTGTGTGTGTGTGTGTGTGTGTGTGTGTGTGTGTGTGTGTGTGTGTGTGTGTGTGTGTGTGTGTGTGTGTGTGTGCGTGTGTGATCCCTAGTGCCCTAGTGAAGGGTTGCAGTGATGGAACACTAAACAGGGCAGACCAGACTATCCTGTCTTCTGCCTTCATCAACACTTTGCAATTCACCCTGAAGTACATCAAGGCACTCTCAAGTTAGTTGAAGGATGTAGCCCATTAAGTATGAAGTTTGTCCTAGGACAGTCCAAAGGCCTCTCCTACTGGACTTTGCCTGGTGCATCTCTCACCTCTATGGGGAGTCCATAAATATATTTATTATTTTCTGAAATCACATTCACTGACTTCTCCCAACCTGAAGGAGAGGTGGCTGTTCTCTGATACCTTTTGTGATATCTGACTTCCTTGTTTATTCAGTGAAGGTATGCCCAACAATCATGAGATGGAACCTAGTTTCTACCAACTGTACACACAATCTCACACTTGCAGTCAGTAAAAAATGTTGCTGATCATAGGTGAGAATTTAGATTTAAAGTGACCTATAAATTAAGAGTTTTGCTCAATCACTCCACCACTGCTCTCGATCTGAGATCTTTGTGCTGTCTTTTTACCACCATAATCCAGTACAGTGCTAGGGAAACTGTTCCACTAAACCAATCTGCTGGTTAAACTTCATGATCTCTACACTTCACTCATCATATGACTCCAAAACATTGTCCTTTAAGCTGCAGATGGCATACTTTGTGGGTCAATCATTCCTTTTGTTTTGGAGTAGCTAATTTTCATCCTAGCTACTTCACACTCAGCATTGAATCATTCCAATAATAACTAGATAACTGGAGATCATAACCACTTCAGACCAAGAGGACAGCATCAGCTGCATCCAACAAAGATATGAACCTCACATGCCCAAACCAGATATACTCCAAATCTCAACTGTATCCTTTGATATCCCAATCACGAAAATGAACAGGTGAGGAAGCAAGACATAGCCTCGAAAGAGCCCTCTTCCCACCTTGAATACATTTGATTTAACACTAAAAATGCAGTTGCAACTATCTCTTCCTCCATATACAGGACAGAATGAGAAAGCAAATGTAGTCCATGGGCCCCATTTTATTGTTGAATCTCCTACATGGCATTAAAGAATACATAGACATGTACTATCTATAGGTCCACATAACCATTCTAAATGGCATTGGTAAAAATCTGTGACCTCTCTAAAATCTATACAAGAATGAAGCTTAGATTCACTTTTGCATGTTCAGGACAAAATCCATACCTCAATTCCTGAGTTAAAATCTAAAATATTTAACACAGCGACCCTTTTCCAAAACCATGGTGCAAGTTTTCCAAGGGACATTGAAAAAGTAATTCCTCCATAATTAAACAACAAGCCTTTGTATCTTTTTTAGAAAACATGGCTCATCATTCCAGTTTGCCAGACCAAACGTGCTGTACCCATTCTCCATGCATTATTGCAAAGGTGTGTTAGCAATGATATACACCAATATTCAGTGCCTTCATTACTTATAGCCTGATTTAATCCACTCCATTAGTCCTTCACCTCAAAACTGCTTAATTGCCACAATATCATCATCATCAGAAATGGATTCAGACCCACTAGTTGCTTCTGCTACTACATCTCATAAGTCCACTGGGTTTATTGCCCATCAAAGTATTCCTTATTCCTCCCAATAATACTCCAAGAAATGCCTGGTAGATGTTATCAGTGGTTGTTTAGAAGCTCTTTGAGGTCATCCAGAAGTTTTTCCATTTGGTCTCACTAGTCTTGAGTCTCTGCTTTAGTTAAAGACAGAGCTGCTGCATTTCTGGCTGCACAGTACTTATTTGTCAAATCTGAAGGCAAACCATCTCTGTAAAAAGGCATCTTTCTTCAGTCTGAAATCCTCCCTTACTTACCCTTGGATGATTTGGTTACCACAATCACAAGCACTGCTGACCTTTTTGTCCTTGCTGCCAGATCAACTACTGAGGTATGGCACAGTGTCCATTCAGACTCCACATCCCTGAGTTCCCTGGGTCTATATTATAAAGACAAACATTCAGGTTGTTAAACACCTAAATGTCGACAGCTAAACAGTGAAAGCTGAAAACTGTGAACGGCCACATCCATGAATTTTTTCACAGGGAAAAAATGTGCTTGGCCGTTTACAGGAATGTACCCTTTTCCCCAATGTAGAGCAATCTCGGAGTTGGCATATTTAGTTGGGGGGGTGTGGGGGGGCACAACCCCCCACATCGAGGGGCATGTGGAGGTGAAGCCCCCACTTGATTAAGGTTGAAAGTTTGTTTTACTGTCCACCAGCCTAGCGAATTTTTTCCCTGTGAAAAAATTTGTGGAAATGGACGTTCGCCATTTTCAGCTTTCGCTGTTTAGGTGTCGACGGTTAGGTGTTCGACCACCTGAATGTTCATCTTTATGATATAGACCCATGTTCCCCTGATATTCAGTTCAAATTCTTCAAGAAGTGGGAATTGAACTCACCCTGCACTGAAGTATCTGATAGGCATTCTTACAATAGCTTAAGTTTCCTAAATTTGTCTAGCCATCATATCAGCCATCTCACTCCACTCACTCGCAAGAGATGATCAGCTTAAAGCTCAGAACTATGTTGACCCCAGTGTCCAGAATATATAGCCTTAAGTTTGTTGACATGACTACAAAGTCACTGCATGCTGGCTCAAGGTGCTGTGGTATTAAGCACACTTATAATTAGCCTTGTGTTCAGTTATGATATTCTCTATGAACAAACTGTGACAGGACAAAGGTCCAGTAATAGTCCACCATTTAAATTCAGCTCAGGAATTTTTTCTCCTCCTAAACACATCTGTCAATAGATTTGCCAGCATTTCTCATGTGAGTGATGAAATCTCCTAGTAAAACTAGAGAGTCATCAGGTGGAGGCCTATTGAACACTATCCTTAAGGTCTCCGAGAAGGTTGAAGAACATGCAGATGGTAGGTGTGTATAAACAAGTAACACAGAATTTTCCTGTCTGCAGCTCACAGTCTTACTGCTTGCAGAATCCCAGATGCAATGCAGAGCACAGTTAAAATGGAAGTCCGTATGATGATGAGACTGGATGTGCCTTTTTTTGTGCCAAGAATTCAGATGGCGCATGAACATACATTGACTCTAGGACTTAACTTAGGCATTAAATCATATATTTCACCCACTGTGTACCGTACACAAATGGTGACACAAATAGTAAACTCTTTATTTCTGCTATTTTTTTTTTACCCACAACTATGATGATACTATTCAGCATGCTTTTTAAAAGACTGATTTTTGAGAATGCCATTCCAGGTTAAGGGAGTTTAGTCATGTTACCTATGGCCTGGAATTCCCACTGCCAAATCAGTTTGCTGAAAGAGTAGCAACTGCCAAAAAAGTTGAGAAATGATGGAATGGGTTTGTCCCCCATCCTGCTTAAGATCCAAAATATTTCATAAGGCCAAATACTTGATCTACTTGAATAACAGACAATGCCAAGACAAATACATTCCAAATACCCTCTAGTAAGAATTTACTACTCTTGACACTCAACAGCAAAATCCTTATTAAGACACAGTTGACAAAGACTTGAGATATCAAAGTAATTTTGTGACAAGTTTAGCCAACCAATCTCTCTACCATTACAGGTAGAGAAGGCAAGGACACCCACTTTAAAAGGTGACAGCTGTACTGTAATCATGAAGAACAGCCTCATGGATATGAGATCTTCACCCACTACTCACTAAGTCAGAAGTAAAGGAGTAGACGTGAAACCATAGATGTCCTTCTGAACACATGTGGATTTGTGAGGTTCATAAGTTCAGAATCCCATAAGAACTGAAAATCTTATGACTGTTGCTTTTATCAAAATAATAATTGTTGTACAGTGTTGTCTGACTTCAGTGTTTGTGAGAATGTTGTAGTTTCTCTGATTCTTAAGATTCGTTTTGTGGGAGAAATTTAAGCTTTCCAGTTTTTCGTTCATCAGTTCATTATCAATGGGAACTGTGTATTCATTTAAAGCTCAGTACTACCAAAACACAAGCCAAGACAAGTTTTGCTACCCTGCGGGAATCTTTCAGAGCTTTGCTCCCTAAATAATCTTCTACATTGGTAATAAGTTTGAGCTTGTCATCAAGATGCAGACATTTGGAATTTTAATGGATAACCATCTTACTTGCACTCATGGGCCTTCTGTTGTTCTTTAATCTAAACTCCTGATACTGTTTCATACTAAGGTCTCTTCTCACCTTGAGTACTACAAAGCATTTTACCTAGAATTTGCTGACACTAGGACTATCTCCACAACCTGGCTACTTACTAGTCCCCAAGACTACCACTATATTACATATTTGTGCTGTGCAGCCCATAGTAATTACCACTCCAGGTTCTTATCATCTGTAGAATCTTGATGTCAGTGTACCTGCGCTCCCATAACATGGGTCCCTGGTATCTGAAGGAGTTCACTGTCCCATATGTTGGCCTCCTCAGGCTTTGCAGTTATCCTTGCAATGTCCCTTTGTTATTCCACATGTGCACTGGAAACATCCGGCCCTTGTTCTTTCACTCATCAGGCCTCAAATCTGTTGAACCTATTTAAACTGTAGCTTGGGGAGTGCCCCATGCTAGCTGGCTTATGTAGGTTGTTTAAGTCTTAGCTCTTTGAAATGACGTTTGAAATTGGAGGTTCATCTCATCAGTCATTATTTTGCAGATGTTGTTGCAACACAAATTTGTTATAGCTGACTTGTGGGCATGTTGACCTCTTGTGCAGAATCTCTTGAATTCAATTATCTATTTCATCACTCACATTAAGAACAGATGTTATTGGCCAGCTTAAATATATTCCGTTATTTATTATTATTTGAATATGATATTTCATTTATTTTTCTTATGCTATATTCATTCTGTACATGTTGCTTTGCTAATAAAGTTGATGTTGAAACCACAGTACATAATTCTTTTTTCTATGGTTTCCAGCCATAAAGTTAATGCATTTAAGTGTGGGATGGTTGACAATTTTTTGATCTTTTCTTGTTTTGTTTAGCTTGAAATCCATTATTTATATAGTAATGAATTTATTTGCTTATTATGTTTACTTATTATTATGGATATTTGAGATTCTATTTAACTGTATGTAATCCTAATGTCTTCTGTGTTCTGTCATATATCTGTCCTACCTGTATCAGAGCCACAGTCTCAACAGGCTAATCCCAGTTTTTCCAGCTAGGCATTTACTACACAAGTTGCTTATTAAGGCTGTCAAGACAGACAACTCACTTTACATGAGAATCTTGGACAGGTTAGTAGTGAGTTGTCAAGTATTTTTTTCTAAAGGATTTTCAGTCCATAAACTGGTCAACTGAAAAATCCTTTGTAGCATGAAAAATCTGCAAGCCAAACTGCACATACCTTTATCGAATTATGGTCATAATGGAAATGCTTCATGGCCACTGTTTTTACATTTTTAACATTCTTTTCAAAGAAACATCAGCTGTCATTTCTTAAATAAAATATGAGGTATTGTAGAGGAAAGGGTGTAGAACATTGAT
>NC_056731.1:1537853377-1537925877 GCF_019279795.1 Protopterus annectens | reverse complement strand
GCAGACATCCTACAGAAAGGCCTCACTGAGACCAGTGACTGGTGTTGAAACCATAGCCTTAAGCTTAACGCCAAAAAATGCGTCATCATCCCCTTTGGAAAACAGTTCCCACTAATTACCACATCAATGGGGGCCCAGTGAACACTGAAGGCATTATAAGAGATCTAGGGACACAGATTGACAGCAACCTCTCCTTCGACCATCACATTGCCACTGTGATTAGAAAGTCCTTCTATGTGGCACATTTCATTACCAATTGTTTTGCATCCAGGAAGAAAGAGACATTCATCTCTCTCTCTATCCTTCCCTCATTAAAACAATCATTGAGTATAATGCCCCATTTGGCATGTACCTCACTAGACACCTGCAACAGCTGGAGAGGCCACAGAAGTACCTCACAAACAGGATCCTAGGCATTAAGCACTTGTCCTGCATGGACAGACTCAAAAGACTCCAGCTATTCTCTGCCTCATATCACTTACTTAGAGGCGATCTCTGCTTGACTTACAAAGCCATGTCTGACCCAGCTCTGTTAGAAATGCTACATCTAAAGAAATCCCAGTCCCTCTGCACCACATGCTCCAGAGACCTCAACCTCATTACCACAATCAACTGAACATGCTGGAGGGACAAGTTTCTCATGCAAAGGTTGCCCATGCTCTGGAACAGACTTCCCATACATGTCAAGTAGAGCACCTTGCTGACCCTCTTCAAGAGAAATCTTGATGACTGGATGGGTAATAGAAAATTCACTGCAGGGATCACTCCAGTGGCTCTACTTGATAGAGGCACTGGGAACTAACGTCGGGTGGCACGATGCCAGGTCACTTCTATGGGCTAGGCTTGTAAAGGCTCCAGGGCCATTAGCCTAGTACACACCTATGAACATTATGAACCTATGATTATCACACCTGGACCGTGGGACAACTCTCCCATGGCTGCAACATCCTTTGCAATTACTACCAATAGAGTAAACCTTTGTAACAACACATCCACTTTCCCAGCCTAACTAGCAAACTGTAACTCTGGAATAGCTAGAATATTGCAGACATAAAATTTAGTGGACATGATGTTTGGGGTGATGTGGGAGCAACTCAACAAGGGCCTTTAATTTGACATGGTTTGAACCCAGATTATTACATATTTACTACAATAACCTCACAGTCCTTAACATGTACCAAAAGAAAAAAGCAAATCCAGCACTCCCAGACCAAGCTTATTAGCAACTTTTACACGAATAGTCTTAACTAAGCAGTTAAATCCGGTTGTGTGGTGGATTAACTAACTGGACTAATTAAATACCTTTTAGAATCACACTACATGTATTTTTTTAACTTATTTGTTACAAAATGTCTTCCCTTTTTATAGGTATTTAAGAACCAGCTTTGGAAAACAAAGGCTGACTTTCCACTCCTCCTCCTCATTCCCCTGATCTTCATTAGCATATTAGATGGCGTTACATGTAATGTTTGCTCTACACTTCAAAAACCTGTTTTCATCTAAAAGTGAAGACAGCATTCTGTTGCTCCATTCAAAATAAGCCATTATGCAAATGGCTGCAAAAAAGTTTGAAACCCACAAGTGCAATATGAACTTCGTAATAGTTCACACATTTAGCTTTCAGTGATGTTGTGCCCTTTCTTTTCCTTTGCTAGTGAAATAAACCACCTTAGCAATGAATAGAGACAATTCCCCTAATTTTGTATGAACCATTATTTCTATTCTGGAAAAGAAACTTCTTCTAACTGTTTTTTTTTTAAGAAAACAGTTTTAAACAAAGTTAAATAATCATTGCTCTCTGTCCGAAATACTATTTATAAATAGGACATGAAAAGACTCAGACCCAGGATTATTGGATGAAGGTTATCGACATATCATAGCCCGCATGACTGCCCTAGGCGGTTAATGTCACTTAGCTGTCAGAACTATAGGACCTGAACACTGATTAATCATTTATAATTATTAGCAGATCACCACCTCAACCCTTTCATTCCCTTTTGCTGATTTCACTGTGCTGTCTCTGTTTTTCCCTTTCTGTTTATACCATTCTCAAGATGGTGACTTGTTCAGCAATCATGACATCAGTAGTATTGCTTTTGCTTTACCGTCATGTCCACATGCATGCTGCCATGAGCATGCATATAAGCTTATAAACCAAAGGCGATGCTATCTCCATATTCATAAAGGATATGCACACCTCCAGACTACTAGCCCAGCATAACGCATCTGAGATACTTCAGGTACAACTAACACTGGGTAAGATGGCGATTCAGGCTGTAGCCAGCTATAGGTCCCCAGCCATGTCCCAAGACTCTCATTCCACATTCCTAAGTACCCTGAAATCTATTAGGGTCCAAACCAACACTCTCATACTAGGTTACTTCAACTACCCCTCCATCAACTGTGAAAACTACTCATGCAACAATACACTGGCCCAACTCTTCCAGGAATTCATCAGTTCCAATGCCCTGGACAAGCTCATTCGTACCCCCACTAGAGGAAGCAACATCCTTGACCTGGTTATTACAAACATGGGCAACTGTTGCTCTACACCAAAAGTCAATTCCTCCCTGGTTAGATCTGACCACAAACTAATCACTATGGAAATCCACATCTCATCCACTCCCCCCACAAAGGTAACTGCCATGAAAAGCTTTTCCAAAGCTGACTTTGGGCTCCTAAAAACAGAGGTGGCTAACTTCATGGAACCCATGTCAATGGAAAATAGATGTAGGACTGCCAAATCATACAACAACACACTGTACAAACACATACATAAATGCATGGAACTAGCCATACCCAACAGAACCAAGATGCTCTCCTCCAAAAAAAAGAAGCCAGTCTGGTGGTCCCCAGCCATTAATTAACTCTACAACAGAAGGAAGAAACTGTTGCAAAAAGGTGAAGTGCCAAGACTGGAAAAACTCCCTTATTAGTCTCACCAAAAAGTTGAGATCCCTCATCAAAACCTCTAAAGCCAGCTATGAAGGCAGAATTGCAGCAGACACTAAAAATAACCACAAAGCCTTCTATAGTTATATCAAGAATCTCCACAGCAGTCCCCAGGTCTGCTCTGAGTTACTGCACAGTAGTACCTCCTATACTGAGCCAACAGATATTGCCAACATACTGGCTGACAGATTCAGTGCCAAATATGCCCCCCCAAAGGACCAATCACAATACCGGAGGAATGCCAGGCACCCAGCATTACTGCAGCACATGATAAAGCTGCATTGTCCACGGCCAAGAATACAGCTTCCATGGGACCAGACAATATCCCAGGATGTATTCTACATGAACTACAAGGCGAACTGGCACCACATCTGTGTGGCCTGTTCAAGCTCAGCCTCGCCTCAGGGTTTGTCCCTACCAAATGGCGCACTGCTGCAGTCATCCCTCTCCATAAAGGGGGGAGCGACTACAGACCATGGAAATTATCGCCGCATAAATCTGACGAGTCTGATATGTAAGGCTATAGAGTGCATCATCATGGACCTAATTAACAAGGATATAGGGAATCTCCAAACTCTAGATCCCACGCAATTTGGTTTTGTGAAAGGTAGAGCATGCCTGCTCAACCTGATTGACTTCTTTGAGTCAGTTACCAGAGCTGTGGATGAGGACAAGGCAGTTCATACAGCCTACCTCAATCTGGCCAGGGACTTTGATACCATTCTCCACTCAGGAATTATTGCTAAACTCACCAAACTAGGCATCAACCCCTATATCATTAGGTGGGTTGCAAATTGTCTCACAGATAGAGCAACCCACAGTGTGAAAGTAGCAGACTCCAAATCAGACTGCTAACCAGTATGAGTGGAGTCCCACTGGGATCGGTCTTGCATCCCCTCCTGTTTGGTATCTACTTCTCAGACGTCCAGGCCAACAAGGAGGAACTCTGGCTGACCAAGTTTGCAGATGACTATAAGCTGGGAGCTATTATTAACTCCCCAAGTGATGTAGACATCCTACAGAAAGGCCACAAAGAGATCAATAACTGGTGTCAAAACCATGGCCTTAAATTTAATGCCAAAAAATGCGTCATTATCCCCTTTGGGAAAAACTCAGTTTCCACTGATTACCATGTCTATGGGAGCCCACTGAACACTGAAGGAGTTATAAGTGATCTGAGGATACAGGTTGACAGCAACCTCTCCTTCAACCACCACATTGCCACTATGGTCAGAAAGTCCTTCTATGTGGCACATCTCATTACCAAAGGTTTTGCATCCAGGAAGAAAGAAATCATCATCTCTCTCTACTCTTCACTCATTAGGCCACTCCTTGAATATAATGACCCATTTGGCATGTACCTCAGTAGACACATGCAACAGCTGGAAAGGCCACAAAAGTACCTCACAAAGAGGATCCTAGGCCTTAAACATATGTCCTACATGGACAAACTCAAAAAACTCCAGCTATTCTCTGTCTCATATCATCTACTAAGAGGTGATCTCTGCTTAAATTACAAAGCCATGTCTGACCCAGCTCTGTTAGAAATGCTTCATCTAAAGAAATCCCAATCCCTCTGCACCACACGCTCCAGAGACCTCAACCTCATTACCACAATCAGCAGAACATGCTGAAGGGACAGGATTAGAACCCAGAGACTACCCATGCTCAAAATAGACTTCTTATATATGTCAAGCAGAGCACTTCAGAGGCCATCTTCAAATGAAATCTTGATGAGTGGATGGGAAATAGAAAGTTCACCCCGGGGATCACTCCAGTGGCTTTACTTGATAGAGGCACTGGGAACTAACATCAGACAGCACAATGCCAGGACACTTCTGTGGGCTAGGCTTGTAAAAGCTCCAGGGCCATTAGTCTAATAAACAGCTATGGACCCATGAACCTATAAATATGGAAAATGGGACTATACCGTTATTTATAAACAGGTAAGTACTTAAAATAACAGGATCCACAGTGCTCAATACCAAAATGTGTAGAATGAAAGACCAAGAATGCAGACTTACATGTAGTTAGCATGAGATTGTTATTTCACAAAATGTTCCATTTTCTCAGATGTATGGCAGTTTTAGAGTTGGTATGTTTAGCTTCAGGGGGTGAGTGGGGCTTGCTTGGAGATCATGATTCGAGAGGGCTGACCCTGCAAATAAACAAGTTTTAAGAAGAAGAACAATGTATGATACTTTTCTCCTCAATTTTTGGTTGTTTTTTTTTATTGTGTCAGGACTTTATATTGTGAGTTCCAACATATATTGTGAGTCCCAGCATATCAATAGGGAATCTTCTTTAAAGTATATCATAACTTCTACCATTTCTTACCTCCAGTGGTTGTTCTTTCTAGGCTTTTGTTTTAATTTATTATTTTTGGTTATATTCACAAATCATCTACCAACCCAGTCTAATGATAAATCAATGGTAAGACCTCTGTCTCACAGTTACTGGATTCAATCCTAACCTCTGGTCTCTGCCTATATGAAGTTTCTATGCTCTCTCTCCATGTCTGTGTGAGTTTTCTCAGGTAGTCCTTTTTCCTCCGCCCTTCCAAAACTCTGCTAGATACCCACCTGCACTAAATGACACTCATTATTTACCCTTGTCCTTGTGGCCTAAGATAATGCTGAAAAGCATATGTGGATCAGTCCACCTTGTTAAAAATGCTAAACAGATAAATAAGTGCATGCATGCACATATACATACAGATTAAAATAAATAAAAAACATATAAATGCAAATACATTACCTAAAGTTCAGACACAACTGTCCTCAAATATTTTTTTGTAATCAAAATACAGACTACAGTTCTCACCCACATTAATCTGATAATGCTTAAGATCTAGGATGAGTTAAATAACACTTTATTGATTCAGTGTGAGGTAAAGAATGTGTCATTGATTAGATTAGCCATGTGAACAGATTACAACACGAGGTCATGAGTGCATTTGCTTTAGAGCATTTTTTTTGGCTGGTAGTTGAATACTTTTCTACTGGCATTGTTCTCACTGTTGTGTTCTTTTCTCAAGCTACACTGCGTCATCACACCCAGCCTGTTATATCACTCAGACTCTAATTGAAGCAAGGCCTATTTTCAGGCAAATTGCATTGCAGCACTGTAGGTGGAAAGAACATAAAATCATATGCCGTGTGATCATAAGTTCAGGTAATATTCCCTGATTTTTTTTACTCCAAAATGCAGAGATGCAATAAAAGAAAAGAGACAAGCTATAATTAGAAAAACTACCATAGCTCCAGCCACAATTAATTAAGTTCTTTCTTTTCAACTAGTTGATTTCCCCTTACACTGAACCTGTACTTTAACTAAGACACCCATAGCTATCATATTTTGCATCACCTTTAAATCTGTTTAACTTATGCTTTCAATGAAATAAGATATGAACACAATGTGATAAATTCTGTTTACTATCAAATGTGTGAAACTCACATTACTGTCGTTCATAAGGTCGAGGGTAAAGGTGTAAAGGTTTAAAATTGTGAACAAAAATCCTTTTGCCTCCAAAATGACAACAATTCATGTTTTTGAGCGTCACTGTTTACTGTTGGCTCGCACTACGGTGGGGATAATGGAAATTATCCTTTTCCTCACTGTAGAGCGATCGCGGAGTTAGAATATATAATTAGCATGGGGTGACATCTCCGGTGCTTATTTTAAAGCTGCCTCGCTATGTTAAACCCATTTAACATAGCAAAACAGTAAAAAAGCAATGGAGATCTTGCTTTCTCCGTTGCTTTTGGCCACAGCTCTGATGTACTGCATAGGCATGCGCAGTACATCAGAACTGCCGCGGATGCCAGACAGCTGCGGAAGGGCAGCAAAGAGGCATTATACAATGCCATTATTTAAGAAAAGTAATTGTTTCTTTTCTTAAATAATGTCATAGTATAATAGCAATAAACCACTTCTGGCTGTGGGTAATGCGGGATTTACCCACGGTTGTCTTTGTTTGGTCCCTCGGGCTTCGCCCTCGGGACCAAACCACGCCAAACATGGGTAAATCCCACATTACCCACACCCAGGCATGGGTTATTGCTATACTACCCCCCCTTGGGCTTATTCTGGTGATGCTGGGGTCGGTCATGGATTTTAAGGATTACCAGGAGGCTTGGCCATCTGTACTTCTATTCAATGTGGTGTTTTTTGCAACACATGCCCTACCCACTTTCCTACCCCCCCCCCCCATGATAACTGGCCACATCAGAGGGCAACTGTCCTCATTGGTCTATGCATTCCCATAGGGAGCATCACCATTGAGTGTCCTTCCCTCAGGACAGATATTTCCATGTCTCCCTATCACTCCATCAGCCTCTAATAGAACCCAGACAAGCTGAGCCATAGTTAGATGTCTTATCCTATTTTAATTATGTAAATATATGTGCAAAGAATAGAAATTTTTGATATCATTTGACATCTGTAAGTAGCTTACCTGTCTGCTATTGTCAATGGCAGAGAATCTAGCCACCAAATGATTTTATCATGATCCATCACAGCTGATAAGCCTATGAAATCTATGAATTAGTTTACTTGTTGGAACTTTCAATTAGGTCTGATATGTAATTATTTAAATTTGCTGGACTGGGAGCTAATTTGAGGCTAACCCCAGAACAGATATTCTATGAGCCTGAGAAGGCATTTTTCTGTAAAGCGACTAGACAGTATCTGGCTCAGGGCATTAGAACAACATCTTTCATTGATAATTGGTCATAACTGACAATCATTAGATGACAGCTTACTTCAGCAAATTTGTTCCTTTCTGCTGACTTAGCGTGACCTCAGAGATAATTATATTTAATAAGGCTATAAAGGAGGTGAAACCCTTGCATAGGGGTTTGAAGGACTTACCTCAGTAATACTCAAGGGTTGCAAAATCACTGAAGAAGTTTTCCATTGAACGCCATTGATCACACAATCCACAGAGATCACCAGTTACTTAAAATGCCTATTGTGTGAGACAGGACTGTTTACAAATCTAAGAAATAACATTAACTGCAACATATCCTACAGCAACATTTTAATACATTAGTTTTCCAAGATTTCATATCAGTTAATAGACAGAAATGAAAGCACAGCAGGCTATCTATGAAAATAAGGTTCATGCTTTACCTATGAAAGGGATTACCATGTTAAGCATGAGACCTGAGCCTGCTTTTGTTTAATAGTATATAAAATGCCTCACTGAAGTTTTTTTACCATTTCATATTTATACATGACTTGAAAAACTGATTAAGAGTCATGTCATAAGAATGACTGACTAAAAGGATGTGGACTCCACTGTAATGTCCATTGATCATCTAACCTAATACAGATGAAATAGCTAATCAGTGTGAGCTGCCAGTACTTAAGGAAACTATTGCTAATTTAGAATATTTTCATCATATGCGTAACTAGAATTAAACACAGTTGTTATGCATTAAGGTTTCTCTTAATACAGATTCTGCAGGACAGTATACTATTAAACTTAGTTGGCACAAAAGATAATTTAAAGCGATCTGATAACATTATTTACAGCTATAAAAAATGCCTGAGACAAGTGCATATATATCCAATGTAATATGAGGTTAATCACGTCACATACATGTTAAAAACATATTTAATTCTTTGCATTTTCTCTATCTACAAGACAGTGTTTGTAAGTAATGATTATTTATTGACCTAAAGTAAAACGTGTTTGCTTTGTACAGGTACATTTTAGAACATTTACCTGCAGATGCAAAAGTTGAATTAATTTACTGAAAGATCAGTACTGTTTTCTTCCTCTGCTCTGCTTCATGTACTTAAATTACTCCTAATTTAACCTGAACTCTCACATAAATGAGAGTAGTTTGATTTAATGGCACAACAGGTATTGAAAAACAGTTGGGTTGCTGATGAAATCCACATCCGAGACCTATCAAAAAATCAAATCTTTTCACTTACTACAGAACCGAAAATGTTCTCAAGCTGCTTCAAGATTGGTGAAAATGATATGCAATCAAGAGGGACAAGCACTTCTCAACACAAGAATACAGGTCAATATGTTCATTGCATATTGTACTGCTGATTTAAGAAAATGAATAACGCGAACAAAGAGATTGATTTGCTATGTTCATAAAATTAGAACAAACCCACTGAACTTTGCATGTAGATTTATAATGTGCACAGAAGGAACTTTATAGGAAATATCAGTGGCTTATAAAATAACAGATTGTGCAAGCTAATGCTAGAACATGACATACAGATCAAGCTATATGTTAACTCAGTGTCATCTCTCATAATGTCATCTTGCACTGTAGAAATAAAAAAATGCTTTAAAGTATGTGTAATAATCCAGATTACTGAAAAGCAAAACTTAAATTAGATAGACATTTATTCACTTGAGGATGATTCGGTATGTACCCAGATGACCCCGGTACACTGACGATGTCTTTAGATAATAATATTGTAGTGCATAGAGTGCAGTGATAGTGTGATATCTGGAAAAATATGAATCAAGTGCTTGTACAGTGCTAGCCCGGTATTAAAAACTGTTAAACATCCCGATTTTGGTTATAAGATCAGATATTGCTCTAAGCAGCTAAACTTGCCAATACTGGTCATCAAATTACAATGGCAGAATACAAAACAGATTTGTTTCTGCCTGTTGCCTGTGCTGGTAATGTGTCCCTGACTTTCTCTATCTCTTACATGTTCTTATGACAGCACTCGCTAAGTGCATTACAGCTTTAAAAGCTGTCAAAACACATACCGATTTCTTTCTTCTGTAATTAGTAATACAGGGAGCAGAAAAATTTCCATGAGTTATTGAATATTATGATCTTTTCTCTAATCATAACCCTTTATTAAGTGTTCTTGACATAGATGCTAAGATTCACCTCTCGAACTTTGCGTCATGTCTTTAACACATAATAATCCACTTACTATCAATGACCCACTCATAATCCTATATGTAGTACATAAAATGTGCTGGTTATATTCCAGAACCAGCAATTAAGGCTCTTAGGCACTTCTGTGATGTCACACGTAACAAGTTTTGTTAAGCTTTAAACTCATGCAAGAGCACATTCAGTAGCCACCCTATTAACAATTTTAAAAGCTGTAATACATTTTGTATTGACCCCCCCACACACACACACACAAACACACAAAGTGTGGAAGAGTGAAGTACCTACCATCTTTTGCAACTGTTGGTCTATTAGAGGAACACTTTGCTTGTAGATGAGGTCTCTGTGAAGTGCTAAGTGTCTTACATCTACAGATGCTGTAAAAAACTTCATCCCCGTATACCTTTTTCTCTGTAACTTATAAAACACTGGAGAAGCTAAAGCTCTATCTGTTATCAAGAATTATAATTGTGTTTCTCCATTCATAACACACTAGTAAGATGTTCTCAAACTGGATGTCAAGATTCACCTCACAAGCTTCTTTCTCAAAGTGAATGTCTTGATATCAGTTTTCAAACACACGGTAAGAAGGTTATGATTGAATATACAGTCATAATCCTCTATATCAAAGTAATTGTCTTTAATAATTGACTATGAATTTAGTGTGATTCTGTGGGGATCCAGTATTTGTCACCTTAGGCTGAGATGGCTGACAAACCTTCCAGTTTTACCAGGGATGATCTGCACTTCTCTTACCAAGGCCTTTGCATTCTGGTTAAAGTATTTGCTGCCCCCCCCCCCATAATGCCTTTTTTAGGGAGAGTACATATGATGAATATTCAAACCTAGTATATTCTAATTTGTAACACATTAATGTGGTTCTGCTCAATGCCAGGAGTCTTAGAAATGCTGAACTTGGGACTCTTCTGTAACTTGAACACATTCATAAATGTGTAGTTACAGAAAAATGGTTTTCGAGCAATAAAAACAGTCCCTATATTCCTGGGTATAATATCTATCATGTCTTCAGACCTACTAGGAATTGTGAGGAAGTATTAGTATTTGTCAAGGATATCATCTCCTCAGTACAGATTTTTTTGGCTCATCACATTTGAACTCTTAGAAGCCTAAATCACCATAAGCAAGAGTAATCGCCACATTATAGGTAGCCACTATGTCCCCTTCTGAGCACAATAGCTATATTAACACATTAGCTGAAATTCCAATTAACCCAAAAGCCGTTCTACTGGTGTTGGTATAATGGTTAAGGTGCTTACTTCACAAGCCCAAGGTACAGGGTTTGATCCTTATTGCACTTTGAAATTCTGTACTGCTGCTTTATGTAGCACATGCAAGATTCAGACTTGCTAAATCTAGACTGTTTGGTATCACTGTGCTCTAAACCAGCCATGTTACATTAAGAGGGCTTTCCTGCACCTTTGTGACAGAAGTGTGTAGCTAAGGTGAAAGGCTCAATTTTCTTAAACCTGTTGAATTTTGCCTGTATTTAAGTACTGCATTTGTGTGTAGCTGCACATTGCACAACTGGGGTTAGTGCTGCCCTATATAGATGCAAATGCCTGGAAATTTAAATTTTCCTAGACATCTGTCAGTAGAACCCTCCCATGTCCCATGTCGCTCTGCAGGCAACTCAAATGCACACTGAGCAACATTGCCACAGCTCTTCACCCTAAGCCATCAACAAAATAAGCCTTTCTTATTCCTACATCATAAACTGATCTAACTTACCCACTCCCCAACAGTACTACAGTATAAGCCTGACATTTTGGATTGTCAGTCACTTTCCTACCATTTCTATGGCAAGGCTGATTCACTTGGGCATCCTGAGGCCATGCAGTAATTGCCTCATGTATACTGATAAAGATTCCATCCTGAAACATACAAGTAGCATATGCGAGCAATGTAATTACACTATCAGTTTGGAAACAATCCTCTCACATAACAAAAAAACAAGACATCAAACAGGTTGTCACCTCACACACTTCACCTCTCACACAGGTTCAGGACACTGCACATAGACCCACATTCATTGTGGTACTCACTAGAAACAACTACCCAAGCACAAATTGTCTACACACACATCAACATGTATAGAAACCACTGCACAAAACAATACACATATCAGTGTCTCACCAAATAAGTCTGTAAGGCAAAACACCTCAAAACCTAATACCTTAGTCATAGGAGACTCCATAATGAGACACACAGCTGTCCCCGTCATCAGGCTGGACAAGAAGAAGGTCACAGTCAGCTGCCTGTCAGGTGCCAGGATCCGTCAAATCCTAGCTAACAAATTCAGTGCAAAATTCATTCCACTGACAGTTGTAGCTATTCCACTGGTTCCACAATCCCACACTCTCCCTTTCATTACTGTGGAACAGTTGTCTCAATGCTCTAAAAAACTAAAAATACTTCATCTATGGGCCAGGCTGGCTGATTACTAGAGACAAATACGGCTTTTTTAAACCCTTCTAGTGTTTAACCTAATCCTCTCCACCTATTACATTCCTGAAGTCTGAAAAAGAACCCTTGTAATGCCATTACACAAGAGTGGCCAAAATATGGACCCCAAAAACTATAAACAAATTAGTCTCACTAGCCTCATATATAAAGCTATGGAGCACATTATCTTAGGCTTCATTAATCTAGACACTGAAAATCTTTTAACTCTGCACATTATCTGTTTGGCTTTGTCAAAGGAACGTCCTGCATCTTTAACCTCATTCATTTCTTTGAAAAGGTAACTGAAGCAGTGGATAGTGGTTATGCAGTGCAACACTTCCAGACCTGGCCAAGGCCTTTGACACCATTTCCCATGCAGGCATTACAAACAGACTTGTAAATCTGAATATAAATCCTAATTTTGTGTGGTGGATTGCTAATTGGTTGTCTGACAGAACCCACGTGGCTAGAGTAGCAGATTCCTCTTCTAAAAGCAAAAAAGTTACCAGCAGGGCATAACAGTACTCCGTTTGGAGCCCTCTCCTTTTTGGCATGTATTTCTGAGACCTTCAGGCCAGCACTCTTGGTATATGGTTAATTAAGTCAGCAGACAACTGTAAATTGGAGTTGTTATTCACTCTTCAACTGACTCACAATTGCTCCAACATAGGCTAGACCATGTTATCAACTGATGCAGGGACAATGGGTGCAAATGAAATATTAAAAAAATGTAGCTTGGTTCATTTTTGCTAAATAAAACAGTTTCACTTACCATATAGGAGATACACCTCTCCAATCGGGAACTGTTCTAAGGGATCTAGGCACTCTTGTTGATAACTTCTTATCATTTGACCATCATGTCTCCACAGTAGTTCAAAAAGCCTTTTAAGTGACCCATCTAATTTCCAAAAGCATCTCCAGTAGAGACAGAAAAGTCTTAATTCCCACTTTACTCATCTCATATGACACACATTATTGAATACAGTACACCTAATGGAATGTATTTATCTGATCATATCAGACAACTAGAAAGATGTCAGAGATTCATAACTAAACTGATCAGTGGCCTCAAAAATCTTAGTTATCAGGAGAGTTTGGCAACCCTTACTCTATACTCAGCCACGTACAGACTCCTCCATGGAGATCTGTGTCTAGTCTTTTGTGCCATGAAAGACCCAGGCCTATACGACTTCCTGTTCCTTCACATAACTAATAGTACATTAAATACTTGGTTAAATATTTAGTTATTGACATTTAATTAAATTTCATTAAAAGAAGTAAGCCTTCATCAGCAGATAAATAAGATACGTTGCTGTGATAAATTCATATCCCGATGTATTCCTCACCTCTGGCACAAACGTGTCAAGCAGAGATGCATCCTTACCATTTTCAAGGTACACCTAGATAAATGGATGGGCACCTCACCTCAAATTCTCCTTATCTTGTCTTGCCCTCCTTGAGGCTGAGGGGAGATTTTGAATATTGTTTTTTGGCTAGACTTGAAATGGTCTGCATACCAATTGCCTAGTACTTATCTAAGAACTTATGAACTTATATTCACTATTCATGCAATAGATATGATTATAATATGATTATTTCGGTAGTACCAGCTTTGGAAAAAAAATATGATTATTTCAATATCTGAAAATCATACATTCAGGATGTTAGTTTTCAAAATGCTATTTGTACCAATAAAGTCTCTCAAATCACTTATTTAATTTGACAGTATAAACTGTCAGAGTAACTTATGTAACAACATTCAGAGAAGCTTTTTTATTGCATTAACACTGCTTTCAGATTCTGCAGGTCTTAGCTGTTGATAGTCTTTTTCTTGAAAACTGACATCACAAAACTTACGGAAAGCCTCAGGTGTAACAATTAATGACGATAAGAAGCTTAAACTTTCTGACACTTGAAGAATGATCATTAGAAGCCAGTTGCCCTGGTTTACATGACATGGCTATTAAAACAGCAAAAGAGAAATGTAGCAACCTGAAGTGATCTGAATAGATTTTGTTGCATTAAAGCAGCAATACGTATATTTCATACAAATACATGGACTGGCATTAGTGTCCTTATCAGTTCAAGTTAGTGTGATCATGACAAAAATATCTGCTACAGTGGTGTATATCTGAGAAAAATAACAGAGAACTGTAGCACATCTTACTATATTATTTCTAGATTTGAGTAAGCATACTGTATGGCAGTGCAGAAAAAAGCATGGGTGTTTTATTCACACTTATTAATGCAAAACTTAATGCACCTACATTTTTATCAAGTGCAGAACCAAACTCTAACAGTTTCTTGATATTTGTAACACATATTCCTTTTAAATTGTCTTCTGTTTTTGTGTGAATTAACTTATTACAGTCATCAGATCTGATAGCTGACATTTGAGACAGTATCAAGTGTTACATTGTAAAATAATATATTTTCCAATTCCTTTAATTTCAGAAGTTTCCATTTGAATTTCATATAGAAGGTTCCCAGCTGAGGAAGGAAAGCTGAAATAGTAACACTTCTTTGCAATACTCTTTTGCTCACGACTTTAGCACCTAGGATAGGCAGGATAGGCGGCATTTCATGGATCTTTCCATCACTGTGCATTAACATGAAACACCAACATAGAGCATACAGTGTAATTTAGCTATTGTCCTCAGACAGAATTCAAAATTGTACTGTAAAATGTACCAATAAGCTAAGAATTTGTATTATGCAGACTAATATACCAATAGAAACTAAAGCATCACAGCAAAGAATGCAATTATATAGACATCTTCCTACATGCATGTATGTACATGCAGACTTAAAATACATGCATGCACAGAGACAGACAGACAGACACACACACACACACACACACACACACACACACACACACACACACACACACACAGAATTATAGATAAGTCCAAACACGTTTGTACAGACATACACACTCACAAATGCAGACAGACACATACACACACACACACACACACACACACACACACACACACACACACACACATGCTTACCTATCTAGATAGATAGAGAGATAGATATACATATGGATATATCTTAATATATATATATATATATATATATATATATATATATATATATATATATATATATATATATTATGCATACAAAAACTGCGGTGGTGGTGCTGCGGTAGGATTGTAGCCTCACAGTAAGATGTTGTCCTGTTCGATTCTCAGCTAGAGCGTCTTCTGTGTGGAGACATGCGTGAATGGGCTTACCTTCATTGAAGGTTGTGCGTCAGGGCCGGCAACTCAGCACGTAAAGATCTACTGCCAATCATTAGTAGACCGGAGTTCCACTGTGGCAACCCCTAACCGGGAAAAGCCAAAAGACACAACATATATTATGTATACATATACATATCACTTAGTCTTAGGCAAAGAACACTCAACATCGAACAAAAAACTTTATACAATAACTCAAATTCCCTGTACAGTACCACACAATAATTTTAGTGCTTTTGTTCCTTTATAATAAAGTGGAACTTCTTTAGAGAAAACAAACATGAAAACTTCCACATTTAAATAGGCCTCCAAAATATTACATCACTTCCTTTAAAACATCACTTCCTTTTGTAACATCACTTCCTTTTAAAGAAACATCCTAAGCTGTTAAAAGTCCTTAGTCACATACCATATCTTCTATAATAAAAAACTTTGAACATATAAAAATAAAAAATGCATCAAACAATTAAATGTGAAAATTATAATAAAACCATATTTGCCAATAATGCTTTGTCATATTTAAGATGATCATGTTACTTTAAGTTTCAACAAACATTTCCGATTTAAATTTCTATTTAAGCCTGGTGCTTGGTCAGCCCTCAAAAACACTTGCCATTTGCATTCTATTAATTATAGCACATTATTATACCTAAATACAAACTTCTCCATCATCATTTGTTCAAGCACAGGGAAATTAAACTTTTTAAATCCTGAACATTCTACACTGTGCTTGCTCAGCACATTAGAAAAAATGTCTAATCTTAATGACCTTAACATGTTCTCTTATTCTGTACTGCAACTCCCTAACACTTTTGCCTACATAAAAATGGGAACATGTGTCACATCTAGCCACATAAAAAGTGCCACTACTGTTGCAATTACATTTCTTTTTGGCCTCAAAAACAAACTCAATACGTTCAAAAGTTATGTATTTAACATTGCTTATAAACCGACATTGCTTACAATTGGTACATGCAAAAGTGCCAAATGTTCTACTACCAAGTCTGAACTCAGTAATCAAATCTTGTTCAACTCATAATTGGAGATTTACAACTTTTTAAAATAAAAACTGTGGACATTCACCTATAACTTTAGTAAGATCTGGATTCCCTAGAACAAGTTTCAAATTATTTTTTTAACAATATTAATAATTTTTGAACTATCTATTGTGAGGGAAACTTGTAAAACACACCTCATTTCATTGTTCACTTTAGCATAATTTGACTGCTTTAGCAAAATTGCCATAGCCAAAAATGAAGGAAATAAAGTGTCCCTTTTACTAAGGATGTCATTTTTAATTTAGTGAAGTTCTTCAATAGGGTAGCCTCTTTCTAAAAAGAAATTGATTAAAACTGAAACTTCCCTATATCATTTATTTTCATTACTAATCGAGCGACATAACCTAATAACTTGCCCATGGAAAATGTTCAATTTCATCTTTTTTGGATGGTGGCTACTATAGTGGAGATGATTATTTGTACAAGTCTCTTTCCTATGTAAACCATTGTCAAACTTAGAATTTTCAGAATCCTTAGTAACTCTAATATCCAAATAATCAATAGTAGAACCAATTCCACTAAAAGTAAAATTTAACCAAGGGACACTGTTATTGAGTTGATAAACAAATTCATAAAGTAGTTGTTTGTTACTTCCCCAAATAAAACCAAACCATCAATGTTTCTCTTATAGTATTTCAGATATTGGAACAAGGGAACATTCTTAATCATACTTTCTTCCCATCAACACATAACAAGATTAGCAAAAGCTGGGGCAACTTTGGCCCCCAATGGCCACTCCAGTTAATTGCTGTTAATATGATGGGTAAAAAAAAAAAAATTATTTTTAAGTACCATATCCATCAACACTATTATAACATTAATATCAACCTGTTCCATTTGACCATAATTTTCAAAATACTTTCTTACACAGGAGTGAAAGCCCTAAAATGACTGTGTGTTCTTTACTGGGGATTTGAGCCATTGTTCAAATTTTTTTTGATATATATATATATATATATATATATATATATATATATATATATATATATATATATATATATATATGGGTCTACTTCATTTGATCGAAAGACCATTTGACCTAAACCCATTTGATTGAAATTTTATTTGATCTGAAACCAGTATTCAAGGCAAATAACAGGGATTTGTCCCCCTCCCCAATGTCATGCGACCCTGGAGTTGGCATATATAGTTGGGGGGTGTGGGAGGCATAGCCCCCAGTATTGGGGGGGCAAAGCCCCCCACCTATTTTCATTTAAAATCTGTACTTTTTGTGTTATTTTCTTCTTTTAAAGGAAACTAGGTGGAGGGCTGCGCCCCCCACCCCCCCTAACTATGTATACCGACTCCAGGGTAACACAAGATTGGGGAGGGGGACAAATCCCAGTTTTGTGCCTTGAATACTGGTTTTCGATCAAATGAAATTTCGATCAAATGGGTTTAGGTCAAATGTTTTTTCGATCAAATGAAGTAGACCCATATATATATATATATATATATATATATATATATAGATATATATATATATAGATATATATATATATATAGATATATATATATATATATATATATATATAGATAGATATATATAGATATATATATATATATATATATATATATATATATACACATATATATATATATACATGCATACAGACACACACACACACACACACACACACACATATATATATATATATATATATATATATATATATATATATATATATATACCGTACAACACTTTGAACTGTTCATAACTTGATATGGCTAAGGATGGCATTGCATGAATAAACATTGACAGCTTTGGAATTAACTAAACTGAAATGGAATGGGTCATTTTTACATTGGATATTTATCAGATCTTTTTCTGTGTAAAAGAAATTTGCAGAGGAAATGAATTAACCCTCACAGTTAATAAAACAAAGTCAAAATCAGTAGTTATTTACAATTAAAAAAGTGCTAGAATTATCTCAATCAGACACTAAAATTAGCTGTTCAATATTGCAGTGATGCAAGTTCCTGCTCCAGCTATAGATACTGAAGAAGAGGTAGTCAAACATTATACTTTTGCCCCTGCTCACAGCCAGTCATCAGCTGCCACCAGCCCATCTTCTTGTTTACTTGTCTTAGTCTGACATACACTCAATAGAAACTATATAAAATAAGAAAAACAGCTGCAGAACAATGAAAAAACAGGCTCCAGCTGAAATACATACACTTGTTTAATAACTGCATTTTGATTATTGTGTTTTATTCCCAGTAATTTATAATTTTATTTTATTTTATTGCATTTAGAATGATTTATTAATAGGGGGAATGTTTATGTTATTTAAGGGCATCACCATTTTAAACATAAGAATATGTAATAGGAAGGAAGGAATGAACCAGTCAGGAACAAGCTGCTAATATATAAACAAGAGTTTGTGATCATTTTAATGTTTGATGAAGTTTAGCAATTGTGGTAAATGAAAGCGCTTACAATATTTTGTGGATTCTGTATATTTTAAAGTTAGTAACAAGTGTACATATTTCAAATGGAGCCTGTTTTTTGTTGTTATACACTCAATAGAAACTATTTCTGGAGCCAGACATTGTCTGACATTGAAGATCAAGGATGGTGGTGCAATGTAATACTAACCCCAGGGAGTATGGTCTGACCCTTTACCTTACTTTGGCAGCTTTGCAAGCTCCACAGGTGCTGCCTTATGAAAAGTTTATGCATGCTTCTGCACAAGAGCAATCTTCCAACAAAGTGGTATGGACTTGCAGTTCAAAGTCTGATTGGCTTTTAATTCTGCTATTGCAGACAGCCTAGGCAGCCTCTTTCTCCCTCTATGGGTGAGCTGGCATTGGCCACTCATTCCAATTCGCCCTTGTCCAGTCTTTTCAATGCACATGCCACTAGTCAAATTCGGATCATCTGGAGATCAGTAGCTTTTAGAAATAGCAACAGAAAGAGATATTACTTTCATTATTGATGGCATGTATATTAATGGGGATAGTTAAAGAACAGCTGGAGTAAAAGGCAGGTCTGGTCTTGAAGTTGAAAATTAAGTTGGTGACCTACAGTAATAGAATTTTGGAAAGATAACTCACTCCTCATAGCAGTTACTCTCTTTGAACAGCATAACAAACAGCTCTAACCATGGATATCACCAGTCTGATTATAGTATTCAAACTTAAAGATGAAGAGCTCCATACAGTCAGCAAAAGCAAGACCTGGAGCTGACTATGACTTAAACCATCAGTGTCATCTCACAAAGTTTACACATAAATTGGAAGAGGAAGCCTCAAAACTTGCTCAATATGACCTTAACTGTGTTACAAATGGATGCAAAGAAAAGATTTAGTGAATTAACTCTGCTGGGTAGTGTATCTAGAAACCTATGAATAAAAATTAATCTTATTGTCTAAGAGGTACCAGCAAAAATATTACAAACAAGAAAACAATTAAGAAGTAAAGAAAGAGAGTAAAAGATAATAGAGGAAGGGAAAATGTGTCAAATTGAATACATAGTTTTAGAGAATAGCAAGGAGCGATATAGATGCCTATTTAAATAATCAGTGTGAAGAACTGGAAGAGGATAATAAAATGAAAAGGATGAGGTACATCTTCAGGAAAACTGGGGCTATTACAGGATTCTTCCAGGTAAAAATGGATAAAAGACAACTGTGGGAGCAACTTGGCACCAAGTAAAAACGGATAAAAGACAAATGAGAATGACCTGCCAGAAGAAGATATTAAGAAGACATGGCAGGAATATACAAAAAAAGCTATGTAAAAAAGATCCCTACATCAGAGATACATTCTCTTCTCTAGAGCCAGATACCATGGGAAGTGATCTTTATTGTAAAATGGTTGTCAGAAGTGATGACATTCCATCTGAATTGTTTAAAATTCTGTGAAATTCCGGCAGTACAGTGTTGCTTGGAATATGGAATAAGCCAGTAGGCATTGGGACATGTCAATTTAAATTTTAGTCACAGAAATGGTCAATGCTACAGTTATTGAAGAGTTGTGCTTGTTACACACAGATTAGAAATGTAATGCTTAAAATCTTGCAAGCTGTTATCTAGCAATGTATGAAACAAAAGCTATAAGATCTACAGGTTTTTTTTTTGATGGGTCAGAGAGCTACTTCAGTTCAAATGGAGAACTTCCACAGGATAATAGAAAAAGCAAGGGAGTTCCAGAAAAAAATGTTTACTTATGCTTTGCTAACTACTGTAAAGCCTTTGATTCTGTGAACCATAACAAACTGTGACAAGTGGGATCACCAAGTCACCTTATTTACCTCTTGATTAATAAGTGGACTAAGAAGGAACAATTACAACAAAAGACTGGTTCAGGACTCTGAATGTATTAAATGCAATGGGTTGCACACATTACATACGGGAATAAAAGATGTTAGAAGATATAATGTTCTTGTTTGGATGGCACAGTGATCCATCAAAAACGTCAGCTCACAGCAAGAGGTTCTCTGATTAGAGTCTTAGCTGGAGTGCCTTCTGTGTAGAGTTTACATGTCTTCCCTGCATTCGTGTGGGTTTCCTTTGGGTGCTCCAGTTTCTTCCCACATTTCAAAGACATGCATCTCGAGAGTTTCTCCCCGGGCCTCTGCTGAAAATTCACTTTCTCGGTAAACAAATGTTAAACAAATAAATAAATAATAACAATGTTATATATGCAAATGATCATATTCTGGTGACTGAAATTGAGAAAGAGTTGAAGATCCTGTAGATAAAGGTGGAAGTAGAAGAACAAATGCTGATTTTCTTCATCTCATGAAAAAGAAATGCATATGGTGACTATAGCTATGAAATGAAAGGAGGCCTGCTTCTTGGGAGGAAAAGCAAGGAAAACAATAACAAAACTGGATATGTTTTAATGAGTAAAGATATCGCACTGTCAAAGATCTGTATATTTAAAACTATGTTTTTCCAGAAATAATACATGGCTGTAAGAGTTGGTCTTTAAGTAAGGCTGCGTGCTGGAAAACCAATTCTTCTGAACTATGATACTGGAAAACTAAAGATCTCAGCTTGTCTTGCATGTGGAAAAGGAGGAATATGCTTTAAAATGTGTCTCATGCCTTTAAATTTTCGCAACTATATATCACAATATATTAGGTAATCACTTGTATTATAAAAAGAAATAGGCTGGAAACAGGCAATCAGAAAGTTGGTTCCTGAAATGGGAGGACCATCATAAGGTAGAGCAGGGGCTGTTTCTACCAAAATTCTGTTATACAGGTTCAATATTCCTTTTATTATTTGCCTTTTTAAGCTGCATTTACAGAGCTTTCTGTTACAACTGATGGTGTTATTCCTGCTCTTTGGTTGTTACATTGTTAGAGCCCTCACCAGCTCCACTGTTACATTATGAACTGCTCTTCCTGCTGCTACGTTCTGGTTGCTACACTAACTGCAAGTTCCCTTGCAGCCACTATAAAAATTAAAATCCTTAATTTCTATCCAACTTAGGACCTTAGAACTGCATAGCCTATTTTTTTCTATAAGAAACTTTGCTTATCCATACAACATTAGCAATCTAAACCTGTGGCTTCAGTAAATGAGTGAAATAACTCACACCCTGAATTGCAGTAAAGCCTGCACTGGATATCTATACAACCCAGCCTAAAAAATTACATACCCTCCTTGCTTCTGATTAATATGTCTACCAAAGTGAACCCCTCCATTCCAATGCCACCCCAACTCAAAGCAGTTATAGTCCCCCCATCCCCCTAAATAATTCCTGCCTAAAGCATGGACCAGCACTTCTCCACAACACAAGCACAACAACTATATGGACAGTGCAGTGATGCCGTGGTGGTGTTGTTTCTCCGGTTTGATTTTTGGCTGGGGTACCTCCTGTTCGAAGTCTGCATGTCCTCCCTGCATTTGTTTGGGTTTCCTTCGGGTACTCCCGTTTCCTCCCATGTTACAAAGACATGCGTCTGGAGCACTTCTCCCGCAGCCTCTGCTGAAAATTGCCTTAATTCCAAGTCGGACTTTCCCGGTAAGCAAATGTTAAATAAACAAATATTAAATAAAATAAATAAATAAACTTCTGTAACCAACATGATTGGGATGGGTATCTTCAGACAATGTAAGAATTGTTTCATGCTTTCTGTTGATCATGTATTCCTCAAACAGCATAATACAGTGGTTGGTATGTCCATATATAATGGCAGTGGAGGCTAAAATCTCACACATAGAAAATGCAGTACACCACATACCATACCTCACTACAGGCATCATTCTATGCATAATATTTCATGTGCTGAGGTTCCAAAGATTAACTTGCCTAAACCTCAAAGACCTCCAAAATGCAACACAGGCACAAAGCACCTTCAGCAATGCTGTCTGCCTGTTAAGCCTAGCAACTCATATAGCGCAATGATTCCCAGAGTCATGGATGTTAAGTCTGTAAGGTAAGTATCCAGTAAACTAAACATTCTACATACAGATAGCTCCATTGTCAGACATATGGCCACACCTCTTACCAGGGTGAGCAAGAAAAGAGTGATGATTAGTTTTCTGTCTTGTGCCAGGGTCCATCAGATCACACATGCACTCCATTTCTTGAACAACAAGTAGCAGTATGTCTTTATCACAGTACATGTGGGTGCCAGTTATTTGAGATATGCCTCCTTGGACTATATGAAGGGAGACATGATGGAGCTCTCAGACCATGAGTTTCAGGCAGGTATGAGCCAATGAACAATGTTCTACCTTCTTGAAGGATGATGTTGCAATATGAACAAAAAATAATTGACTTCAGTAATTGGGTTTCTTTCTGGTGTCTTTTAAAGGGAGTAAATATTTATTTATTTAGTTAGTTATTTGCAGTTTGTTAACCGGGAAAGTCCATAGGGCCAAAATGAGCCCATTTTCAATGGAGACCCGGTGAGAAAAGCTCCATATATAATTATTACAAAGCTAATATCAACAAAGTTAAGTACAATACAATTTTCAAAACTACTAAAAACACAGTAATATAGAAGACAGAATAACATTTGAGCAAGGTGTTGTAACTAAGCATTGAATGAAATTAAAACATAAGTATTTTCGAGTACATAAGGATAATTTGGAGTGCAGGCACTTATGCACTCAAAGTTTCATGAGGTGAGAGGTAGGAAGAATTAGAGCAAGAGAGTAGAACAGTAAAAGGTGAATAGGTTGAGTTATGAGAAAGGAAATAAGGGAGAGGGAGTGGATATGAAATGAAGTGGGTCACTAAGGTGATTTATGAGAAAGGAAAAAGGGAGAGGGAGTGGAAATTAAATAAAGGGAGTCACTAGGGTGAGTTATGAGAAAGGAGAAAAGGGAGAGGGAGTGGAAATGAAATGAAGGGAGTCACTAGGGTGAGTTATGAGAAAGAAAAAAGGGAGAGGGAGTGAAAATGAAATGAAGGGAGTCACTAGGGTGAGTTATGAGAATGAAGGAAAGGGAGAGGAAGTGGAAATGAAATGAAGGGAGTCACTAGGGTGAGTTATGAGAAAGAAGAAAAGGGAGATGGAATGGAAATGAAATGAAGGGAGTCACTAAGCTGAGTTATGAGAAAGGAAAAAGGGAGAGGGAGTGGAAATGAAATGAAGGGAGTCACTAGGGTGAGTTATGAGAAAGGAGAAAAGGGAGAGGGAGTGGAAATGAAATGAAGGGAGTCACTAGGGTGAGTTATGAGAAAGGAAAAAGGGAGATGGAGTGGAAATTAAATAAAGGGAGTCACTAGGGTGAGTTATGAGAAAGAAGAAAAGGGAGATGGAATGGAAATGAAATGAAGGGAGTCACTAGGGTGAGTTATGAGAAAGAAGAAAAGGGAGATGGAATGGAAATGAAATGAAGGAGTCACTAGGGTGAGTTATGAGAAAGGAAAAAGGGAGAGGGAGTGGAAATGAAATGAAGGGAGTCACTAGGGTGAGTTATGAGAAAGGAGAAAAGGGAGAGGGAGTGGAAATGAAATGAAGGGAGTCACTAGGGTGAGTTATGAGAAAGGAAAAAGGGAGAGGGAGTGGAAATGAAATGAAGGGGGTCACTAGGGTGAGTTATGAGAAAGGAAAAAGGGAGAGGGAGTGGAAATGAAATAAAGGGAATCACTAGGGTGAGTTATGAGGAAGGAAAAAAGGGAGAGGGAATGGAAAAGAAATGAAGGGAGTCACTAGGGTGAGTTATGAGGAAGGAAAAAAGGGAGAGGGAGTGGAAATGAAATAAAGGGAGTCACTAGGGGGAGTTATGAGAAAGGAGAAAAGGGAGAGGGAGTGGAAATGAAATGAAGGGAGTCACTAGGGTGAGTTATGAGAAAGAAAAAAAGGGAGAGGGAGTGAAAATGAAATGAAGGGAGTCACTAGGGTGAGTTATGAGAAAGGAAAAAGGGAGAGGGAGTGGAAATGAAATAAAGGGAGTCACTAGGGGGAGTTATGAGAAAGGAGAAAGGGAGAGGCAGTGGAAATGAAATGAAGGAGTCACTAGGGTGAGTTATGAGAAAAAAAATGGGAGAGGGAGTGGAAATGAAATAAAAGGAGTGACTAGGGGAGTTATGAGAAAGGAAAAAGGGAGAGGGAGTGGAAATGAAATGAAGGGGGTCACTAGGGTGAGTTATGAGAAAGGAGAAAAGGGGGAGGGAGTGGAAATGAAATGAAGGGGGTCACTAGGGTGAGTTATGAGGAAGGAAAAAAGGGAGAGGGAGTGGAAATGAAATAAAGGGAGTCACTACTGTGAGTTATGAGAAAAGAGAAAGGGAGATGGAGTGGAAATGAAATGAAGGGAGTCACTAGGGTGAGTTATGAGAAAGAAAAAAGGGAGAGGGAGTGAAAATGAAATGAAGGGAGTCACTAGGGTGAGTTATGAGAATGAAGGAACGGGAGAGGAAGTGGAAATGAAATGAAGGGAGTCACTAGGGTGAGTTATGAGAAAGAAGAAAAGGGAGATGGAATGGAAATGAAATGAAGCGAGTCACTAGGGTGAGTTATGAGAAAGAAAAAAGGGAGAGGAAGTGAAAATGAAATGAAGGGAGTCACTAGGGTGAGTTATGAGAATGAAGGAAAGGGAGAGGAAGTGGAAATGAAATGAAGGGAGTCAATAGGGTGAGTTACGAGAAAGAAGAAAAGGGAGATGGAGTGGAAATTAAATGAAGGGAGTCACTAGGGTGAGTTATGAGAAAGGAAAAAGGGAGAGGAAGTGGAAATGAAATGAAGGGAGTCACTAGGGTGAGTTATGAGAAAGGAGGAAAGGGAGAGGAAGTGGAAATGAAATGAAGGGAGTCACTAGGGTGAGTTATGAGAAAGGAGGAAAGGGAGAGGAGTGGAAATGAAATGAAGAGAGTCACTAGGGTGAGTTATGAGAAAGGAAAAAGGGAGAGGGAGTGGAAATTAAATGAATGGAGTCACTAGGGTGAGTTATGAAAAGGAAAAAGGGAGATGGAGTGGAAATGAAATGAAGGGAGTCACTAGGGTGAGTTATGAGAAAGGAAAAAGGGAGAGGGAGTGGAAATGAAATGAAGGGGTCACTAGGGTGAGTTATGAGAAAGGAAAAAGGGGGAGGGAGTGGAAATGAAATGAAGGGGGTCACTAGGGTGAGTTATGAGGAAGGAAAAAAGGGAGAGGGAGTGGAAATTAAATAAAGGGAGTCACTAGGGTGAGTTATGAGAAAGGAGAAAAGGGAGAGGAAGTGGAAATGAAATGAAGGGAGTCACTAGGGTGAGTTATGAGAAAGGAGGAAAGGGAGAGGAAGTGGAAATGAAATGAAGGGAGTCACTAGGGTGAGTTATGAGAAAGGAAGAAAGGGAGAGGGAGTGGAAATGAAATGAAGAGAGTCACTAGGGTGAGTTATGAGAAAGGAAAAAGGGAGAGGGAGTGGAAATTAAATGAATGGAGTCACTAGGGTGAGTTATGAAAAGGAAAAAGGGAGATGGAGTGGAAATGAAATGAAGGGAGTCACTAGGGTGAGTTATGAGAAAGGAAAAAGGGAGAGGGAGTGGAAATGAAATGAAGGGGTCACTAGGGTGAGTTATGAGAAAGGAAAAATGGGGAGGGAGTGGAAATGAAATGAAGGGGGTCACTAGGGTGAGTTATGAGAAAGGAAAAAGGGAGAGGGAGTGGAAATTAAATGAAGGGAGTCACTGTGGGAGTTATGAGAAAGGAAAAAAGGGAGATGGAGTGGAAATGAAATGAAGAGAGTCACTAGGGTGAATTTAGAGATAGGAGAAAAAAAAGGATGGGGGCAGACATGATATATAGGCAGTCAGGTGGGGTGAGAGTATGAGCATTCCCAGTGAGAAGAGAGAGATGGGTATGGAGCATGGTCTTGAAGGTGGAGTGGTTTGGGGTGATTTGAATGTGAGGGGGTGAATTCCATAGGTGAGCGAGGGAGAAAGGCGGGAGAAATTGCCCAGGTGCATGTAAGGGTTTGTACACTTCGAGGATGTTCTGGTTACTGGACCAGAGTAGTCTGTCAGGATAACGCAAGGTGAGTATGGAGGGGAAGAAAGGGCAGTTAGAGGGATTGAAAATGAGTTTGTGAGCAGTTAACAATTCAATATAAGAGAGATAGTGGGGGAGTTCCAGCCAGTTCAAAGAGTGGAGTGCATCACAGTGGTGGGAGGAGGATTTGGTCCCAGTAGCAAATGTAGAGATTTTATTGTAGCAGGGTGACAGTTTTGACTTTAGGGAGGATTGAAGGTTGGTAAGGAGAGGGGCTACATACAAGAGAGGGGATGAAGTAGGAAATAGACAGTATATGTTTGGAAGAGGGAGTGAGATAACGGCTGTGACGATACAGCACTATGAGCTTTTGGTGTGTTTTCTTAATAGTGGTTTGTATATGAATGTCAAACTTTAAATGTTCATCAATGATAACACCTAGAAGTTTTGTATGGGAGACTATTTCAATGGGAATCTTATTCTGACTTACTAAGGAGAAGGATTTTTTATCGATAGAGGTGTTTTCAGATGGGGTAAAGATCATGATTTTGGTTTTGGATGCATTGAGAAGAAGGGGATTTTTCAGCATCCAAGACTTGGTACAAGAGAAGGCATCTTGTGTTAGTTGCTTGAGTTTGGGGAGAGATTGAGCATAGCAAATCATGGTGGAATCGTCTGCCTATTGGATAAGTTTGGTATTAGGAATGCACTGATGAAAATTATTAATGAAGATGTTAAAAAGTAAGGGACCCAGTATTGAGCCTTGTGGAACTCCTGTTGGAGTGTGAAGGAAGGAAGAGGTACTATTGTTCCACTTGATGGCTTGCTCTCAATTAGAAAGGTAACTGGAAAACCAGTTACTAGAGGAGGGGGATAGACTGAGAAAATAGAGGAGGGGAATAGATTGAGAAGAGAGAGTTTGGACAAGAGAAGGTTGTGGGAAACAGTATCAAAGGCATTTGATAAGTCTAGGAGAAGGGCAGATGCAATGTTGCCAAAGTCTCAGGCATGGTTGATGATGTCAAGGAAGGAAAGAAGGGCAGTGGTAGTACTATGTCCAAGTCTAAATCTATGTTGATTTGGAGAAAGAAGTTGATTGTCTATAAGGTAGGGAAGGAGTTGCAACTGTATGCATTTTTGAGGACTTTAGAGATAGAGGACAGGATGGCTATAGGACAGAAGTTGGAAATTTCAGTATTGTTGCCTCCTTTAGGGAGGGGAATGATGAACGCTTTCTTCCAGAGGAGGGATACAAAGGATTCTTGGATTGAACGGTTGATAATTATGGTGATTGGGAGGGTTATGCCATTGACAACTAGCTTGAGAAAGTTAGATGGAAGGTTGTCTGAGGCATGAGAGCATGGTTTTAGTTTTAGTAGAAGTTTTGTTTATGGTGTGCAGAGAGATGGGTTGTATGGTAAAAGGGGGGGTGAGTAGTGTTTGTCAGTGGGACTAGAGTTGAGGGTATGGGATGAGGGTGGAGTAGAGTTATTGGAGAATGATGTGGTGAGCTTGGCTATTGAATCAATAAAGAAAGAGTTGAATTGGGTGGCTAAGATATGATCTGGAGAGTTAGGGTCAGGGCAGGAATTGTCTTTTTTGCCAGGAAAGAAGAGAGCAGATATACTGTTCCAAATTTTTTTTGTGTTGGATCTATGATTGTTTTGAAGCTTGGAGTAGTAGGACTTTCGGTCTAAAGCAGTTTGTTTTTTTTACTTTATTATGGAGTTGATTATACTCAGTAAGGGTTTTAGGTGTTTTAGATTTATGGTAACGCTTCCAAGATTTATCTCAGAGATGCATGAGTGTAATAGTTGCTTTAGTTAGCCAAGGGGTGGATTTGGTTTGGATTCTTTTAATTCTGGGGGAGTAAAGCTATCTAGTAGGTTATTGAATGTAGTATTGAAGGATGTAACAGCATCATCAAGAGGGAGGGTTTTTACAGGATTCCAGTTCATATGTTTTAGTGAGTCAGAGAAAGCTAGAGGGTTGAATATTTTTAGGGTATGAGTTGTGATGTAGTTGTGGTGAAGATGGAGAGAGGATGGTGAATGATGAGCAAAGGCAGGGAGATGATCACTGAGGGAGTTGGGTAGGGTGCCGTTGTCAGAAATGGAGTTGGGGTGAGAAACTAATATCCAGTCCAGAATACTACTGGAGTTATTTTTATTAAATCTGGTAGGAGAGGTAATTATTTGAGTGTATTTGTATAGGTTTATATTCTGAGCTGGTGTAGGTGATTGAATAGAAGTCCAGTTTATATTTACATCACCTAGGATTATAGTTTCATTGCTTATGTTGGATGAGAACCAAAAGAGGATATTTTCAAGAATGGGGATGTTATTTCTTGGTGAAATATAAAAAGCAGCTATACATATCTTTTATGGTTATTAATTTCCAGGAGGGCCAGGGTTAGTTCAGCTGTTGCGAATTGGGGTATAGGCTTGGTAAAGCGTGTCATTGTTAGAGAGGAGGTGAAAAGTAGGGCTACTCCACCACCTTTCTTTAGAGTCCTGTCATTTCTTATGATCTTGTATTTGGGAGGGGTAATTTCGGAATCTTCTATGTGGGGTTTTAACCATGTTTTGGTGATAGTGAGAATGTCAGGGTGGTAATGGGACAGCCAGGCATGAGGGCTAGGAAGCTTATTGCATTAACTTTGGGTGTTAATATTAGCAAAACGGAGACATTTATGGTGAGAGGGTGAGGAAGACAAGTTAGGGTTAGAAGCATGGTTGTCTAAGGGTCCAGGATTAGGATGTATGTCACCACAGAAGAGGATAGAGGATAGAGACTAGTTGAAGTAGGAGGCAGGCAAGGTCTTTAGATTCTTTGGAGTTGAAGTTGAGAGCAGAGTAGCTGCAGAGGTATGGATTGTGAGGGATTGGGACTGTATTACAGATATCAGGAAGAATCTTTCTAGTAGAGAGCAGAGAGTCATTATAGTAGTAGAGATGAAGAGCGATATATAAGTTGAGAGGTGAGATTCTTTTAAGGCAGGTATTGAAGTTGTATGACAGAGAGGGGAGTAAGAAAAGTTAGGTAGTCTGTAAAAGATAGAGTAGGCAGGAGAGGAGGAAAGGTAGACATATTAATGGTAGAGCATGTGTAGGTTTTATTTGCATGGTAGTGTAGGTTATAGTAGGAAGTGACGATTTGCAAAGGGGAGAAGGAATTAGCAGAAGGCAAAGTGGTGTGTGGTCCTTGGTAGTAAAAATGGGGGAAGGTAATAATAGGTAAGGGGAGGGTACTGGGTAGTGGAAACCGGAGGGGTTGGCGGATGAGGAGGTGGGTGGAGATTGTCCAGATAGGCTGAATGCTAGGGGTGTGTGGTTTTGGGGTTATAAGTGTAGAGGCACTGGGGGCGGGTGAGAATTGGGGGCAGGGGAGCAGAGTGAGTCTGAAGGGTGAACGGAGCAGGCAGAGCTGAGAAAGAGAAAGGAGGAGAAGAGACCAACAAAATTAATCAGTGATTCAGGCACTCTTGAGCACTCAAAGGTTCTGACAAACTTAGAGGTATGTTACTTATGAGTTAAGGTTTGGTCTAATTCAAGGAGAATTGAACATGTGTGCAATTGTGCAAAAAACAATGGGAAAGGACAACAGGCCTTACAGCTGCAGGGAGCAGGGAAAAAGTATTGAAAGTTACGTAATACAATGAATGGCAATGTATCACCACCTAGTGGCATTCCTGAGAAAAGTGAAATGTAGAATCTACTTATTACAGGGAGTGAAATGGCTGGAGGGGAGAGAGTTGGGAAAAGAGACTGCTGCAGAACTGCTAGTGTGCACACCATAGGTTAGCAATACAAACACATTAAAAACTAAGCTTTAACAAACAGTATTGCACATTCACGCAGATGGAGGGGGGTATTTTTCAGAATGTCCCTGTATGCTTGGAAGGACCCAAGAAATTACAGACCCATAAGTCTGACAGGCACCATATGCAAAGCATTGGATGAAGATAAAATAGTACAAACCACCTACCTTGATCTGGCCACTTGCTGGATTACCAGCTGGTTCATGGATAGGACAGCAGGAGATCAACATAGGAAAGCTACCTTCACAACAAGAGCAGTCACCAGTGGAGCCCCCTCACCAGCGTTCAGTATTATACACGTGCAGTTATTACATGCACAATACTGACACACCTACATTACTTACTTTCTTTCAAAGTTATATATAGTTGACTATATTTCCACATTACATGTAATTACTTAGGAGAAAGTCTGTGCTGATTTCATCCTGTGATAAGCATTGTCAAAACCAGGACTGTCTTTGATGTTGTTTGAGCTGTACTTTAAACAATTGTGGTTCTTTAATTTGCTTGAGAGGCAAAGGATTTAGTTCCAAAGTTTGGAGCCATAGCTAGACTAGAGTGCAATTATTTATGTCTGTATGTTAATTGGGTAGATAGACTTGTCCAAAGACCCTTTTTAGCCACAATCCAGATCCAAATGAGCAAAAGAATATGATAAACAAATTATACAGTTTTCCTGGTATATTTTGAGATTTGCTTATAGTGAATAAAGATTTTTCTTGTGAGCATGGATTTCTGTTTTGCTTATAATGTTGGATTAAAGATTTGATGGCTGGGCATTTGTTAGGGTTGTATACTAGATTATGTATGGTTAAACGCAGGGATATGTGAAGGATGTTGGGTATTTTGACCCAGTTTAATAATTTGAGGGCTTGGCAATGATGGGTGCAGTAGGAGAGGTTTGTGGCAAATTTAGCGATTTTATTATAGAATTCCTCGAGTTTTCTGGAGAACAGTTAGGCTTTTGGAAAATCTGAAGAGTTGAGAGGTGTGTTGTATTGTGAGTAGTAGTTAGGGCTTTATGATTGTTTATATAGTTTCATCTGTGAGGTATGGTTTTGCACCATGCAGCAGACAGAGTTTTCAGTGCATATGTTTTACTGCTATTTGGATATAGGGGAGAATTTCATATTATAATCTGTACTGACTCCCAGTTTAGTGTGTGGTACAAGCTTGATTTTGGTATAGTTGGGTGGTGTAATGTTAAACCAGTATTTACTTTGAGAGTGTGATTTAGGGGAAACGAGGAGCAGCTTATTTTTTGGGGGGGAGGGCAATAGAAGCTGTATGTTATCTAGCCACATTTCAGTGGAAGTAAATGTTTCTTGGGTCAGTAATCTGTGCAGGGTAGGCATCTTCTGTTTGTCATACGCTCAGAAGTAAAGGCTAACACTGGTTAACTAGATCAGCAGATGAGTGCAAGCCCTTGGAGCAGTGATTAAATCCACAAAATAATCAACCATCCAACAGGAAGTTGTGTCCCAAACAAATAATTGCTGTTAGACTCATGGATTAAAGATAAATGTCAAAAACTGCATTGCCATCTCTTTTGGAAAGTCAATTACTCTAGGTAAGTACTACACTGACATCTCATCCTTGTGAGTTGACCCAGTAGTTTGGGATTTCAGAACATATGTGGACAATGACCTAACTTTTGATCAGCACATGTATACTGTAGTAAGAAGGTCCTTCTATATTTTGCACCTTATAAATAAGGGCATTGTTTCTACATTCAGGCATGCCATTTCCCCCTTTTATTCAGTCCTAATTATGTCAGTCATTGAGTATAATGCCTGTTTCGACATGGATCTGTTTAGGAATGTGCAACAACTGGATCACCCATAGGGTTACCTTACAAAAAGGATAGAAGACCTAAATAATATGTCTTACATGGACAACCTCAAAGCCCTTTCACTGTATTCGCTCTCTTATAGACTGCTAAGAGTTGACCTGTGTATAACATACAAGGCAACCTCCAACCCATTATAGATGGACTTACTCCACATCTGCAAGTTAAATAGTATCAGAAATACTTGATTTATGGACCTAACCCTATTCTGCAACAATAATAGAACTGTTTGAAGAAACAAGTATATATCCAGGGTACTGCTGCTCTGGAAGAGACTCCTCATCCATATAAAACAAAACTCATCCCTGACCATATTAAGTGTAATTTGGATCTGTGAATGAAAAACAGATAACGTATCCTAGGTCCCATCCCTCCACTACAAATGGACAGAGACTGCTCCTATATTCTTTAAACCAACGCATGGGTCCCCTCCAAATATCCGTGTTTTAATCTAGTAATTATTAATAGAGTAATAGATAAATAGAGATCTTGGAAAAGGTTAGGTGAATCTAAACTCCATCATAGGTTACTTTTAAGCACCAAATTGGATAACTGGCTGTTTTAAATGGCCCACCAGGGTAGTTAGCCTAATAATGACCTATGAACCTATAAGATTCATGGCTAAGGGGATTGGCTTGCCTATTTTGGGCCCATGTTTTTTTATTATTTTTATTTTTATTCATTTTTTTTATTATTTCATAATTTGGTATGTGGGCTGGTCCAAAGCTGAGGCTGGGGTCATAAAGACATGAAAAAGCCGGCGCAATTTGAGTAAACAAGCACATATAAACCGCAGATGCAATGGATTAGATAACAGCCTAAGCAAAAATGCTATACTGAACAACTATTTAAGTATATAGCAGATATACAGGATAACAGTGATGAGTCATGATAAGCAATAAAACAAAAACAAACATCAACAGGCTATTCAGGGAAAAAAAGAATGTACACAAATTTTATATACAACTATGTATAAGAGAAATGCACATATATCCAACCAGCAGTTATCAATTAGTATGTGTAATCAACTTTCAGGAGGCCTTGCCTCAGTGTGGGTGCCTGTAAACTAACCTGTATCTTTGTATAAATTACACTCATTTTCTAGGAGTAATTGATCTCCAAGAACTTTTCTAAGGGACAGGACTTTGTCTATCACCTTAATATTCTCAGGTATTTTGCGCCACATAGCTAGCACTAACTATCTGAAAGCTCTTTCACAGATGGAAAGAGTGAAGGTTAGCCAGTGTACTAGGATGTTCCCTTGGCTTCTCTAATAATAAACTTTAATAATCTACTAAGCAATGGAGGTCAATAGCCCTAATTTATCAATTTGTAAGTTAAGGTGTTATGTATTAAGGAGGATCTAGCATTAATTGGGAGCCACCTGTTAGAGTTTAGAGTAAAGCAGCAGTGTTCTTGATTGCTGGCCGAGTCGATAAACCTTAGGCTGTTATTCTCAGTTGTTTAAATGAGTGCAGTGCTTTTTTGTGAAGAACAGTGCAATAGTTTGTGTATTCAGTCCCATATTGTTGAAAAATCATGCCTTATTTGAGTATTATGCATGGCAGAATACTTATTTTATCTACTCATACAAATATCTTTTGCATACATAATACAGTTAGAATGGAGAGAGTCTTAAGATAGGTTGCTTACATAAAGAGAGAAGAGTAGAAGGCCTAGCATAGATCTTTGTGATGAGAACTACCAATTAGAGTAGGAATATGTGTGTGCCAGATCTACAGAATCTTCTTTTTTTAAGATAGTTCTTGAACATTTGAAAAACCTCCATAGAGAAACCAATGTCACCCAGTTTGTTTAGTTGTAAGATATGGTCAGTAGTTTCTAAATACTTTAATATCTAGAAAGGTAAGTCCTGTAACTTTACCCTGCTCCATACTGGTAAAACAATTATAAGTAAATGGCTATAAGAATACTAAAATTAGGAGAAAAAATCTGATATTCATTAGAAAGGATATGATATTTTCATATATTCAGGTGTTTGGTTATGGATTAATTTCTTTGACATCCTGGTTGTCGGACAGAGGCTGGCAGTAGGACAGAAGTCTATAGCAGATGGAGACAAGCATTTAGCAAAGGGTATAATTATGTCATGTATGAAACTGTAGTGAGGTGGATTAGAAAAGATGTAACTGAATTGGAGGGTGATGTTTTATAGCAATAAAGAGGACAGAGAGAATTAGTGGAGTTCTTTTTGGGGAAGATTTTTCAGTTGCTGGGGTATTTTATAGCTTATCAAAATTGCACTAGCTGTCTTAGGAGTGTGACTTGTAAATTCCTGGTATAGTCAGTTTTTGCTTTGTTAATATAGTTATGATATTTTTCAAACTGACAGATAGAAGAGCTTTTTTACTCCAGTCAGCCCATGTATCATCACTTCATTTCATCCCTTTTTTAATGTCTGTTATGAACCATGGAGGTTATTTACTTTGCTCCCAGAGTGTCCTAATGAGTACGTCTCTATTTAGTACTGGCATTGATATTTTATAAAGTGTTAGTAGAGCAGTTGTGAAATCATTGGGAGAACACTTTAATGGAGCAATTTCTGATGATGATAATTTGGAAGGAATATCTGGAACTGTTCTTTAAATTTAAAAGGAGTGGACTCAGGACATATGAATGTCCAAATTTACAGTACAGAATAAGTGGTCACTTAGAGAGTTAGGAAGTACTTGCAGGGCATGTACTTTTTTAAGTATATTGGTAATAAATAAATCTAGCAAGGCACTGTTATTGAAAACTTTTCCAGTCAAGCATTTTCTTGCTGTGGTTCATAGTAGTTTAGCATAGTCAGGTTTTGGAATAATTGTTTTTTGAAAAAGTGGTCTCACTTATTTGATATTCAGTAAAAAGTAAATTTGATAAAGCAAATGAGACCCATATATATGCAGGGTGCCTTTAATTTGCTTGAAAGTCAGTTGGTCAATTTTCCCTTGAGTCTGCATTTCAATGAACTTATTTAATCAATGTATGATGAATCAGGTAAAAGTCGATCATATATTTGTGTGTTTGAATGTGTGTGAATTCATGCATATATATGTGTGTGTGTGTGTGTGTGTGTGTGTGTGCGTGCGTGCGTGCGTGTGTGCGTGCGTGTGTGTGTGTGTGTGTGTGTGTGTGTGTGTGTGTGTGAATTGAATATGGTCGCTGAGAAAGTTGCTAGCTGTTAGTGCAAGATCACTGACAGTGGGATAAATATTTTTTTTTCCTTATTCTCCACTGCCTTGCAATCTCAGAGTTAATTAGCACATGTAGGGGGCTTCCCCTTTCAAAAACACTTTTTTTGATGTTTTTTCAGTGATTGCTTCAGTTACAATGCAATGTGTCCCATATATTGAAACTTTGAATTAGTGATATTTGACATTTCAATATAGACCCATACATATATGTATGTGCATATGTACACGTGCATAGACACACACACACACACAGATGTGTGTGTGTGTGTGTGTGTGTGTGTGTGTGTGTGTGTGTGTGTGTGTGTGTAAAATGCTCATGATGTGTGATGCTCAGTGTATTGTGATAATTGGACATGTTAACAAAAAGATGGCAGAGGATTTCTAAAATATCCCCAGTTGTTTATTGTAAGCACTTTCATTCATCAACACCATAAAATGAACTTCATACCTGAAGAAGTTCATTTTATGGTGTTGATGAACGAAAGCACTTACAATAAACATCCGGGGATAATTTAATAATTCTCTGCCAACTATTTGTTATTTTTAGTAGATTTTGAATGTTTTTTTATAATTGAACATGTTCTCACAATTAAGATCTGATGTATTTGTTTTCATTAGTGTCATTACATAATTCTTATTATGACAATGTAATATTTTGACAGATGTTTACATTTTTCCAGTATTTTCTGTTACAGTTAATCCTTACAGAAGATAGTTGCAAAACAATATATATGATGTCACAATTAGATGCTCAAATAAGTGCTGGAAAGAGTTTCTAGAAAAGGAAAACAGGACATGAAATCTTGAAGCATTTAATTTCATGCTCTACAAAGCATGCCTAGCAAGACCAGAGAGCTGACTGACATTTATGTAATGTGCTCTGCTAGTGTTACAAAGTTCAGTTTGGCAACAAAAATCATAACTCATCAGCAAAAAAATGGCTGTTCAAGGCATAATGGCTTTGGAAGTTCTCTTCCTTACTGAAGCATTTTATGAGGGATTGATTGGTACTTGTTTGTTTTGACTGAGGTGTTATCAGTGTTGTGCTTGCTTGCCTCATTTACAATAATCCCTGCTGTCATGCAGATGGGTTTTGCTTTTGTTTTTGATCAGTCGGGTAGAACATACAAAGCAATAAAATGCTGCATTGCTTTGGGGAGATTTATTACTAAGATATTTTTTGTACAAAGACTATAGATTTCCTTTGCTTGAAGGGACCGTAAGTAAACACTGACAGGTAAATATTGCTTTGTAAATTAAGAAGATAAAGATCTGAAGAGTACATTCTAGTCCTTTCCTCTTTCTGCCAACATTTGTAATTATACATACCTTTTATTTCTTAAAAAGTTATTAAAGACTGGAAACTAAAATGAAATACATTTTAAGTAATCTGAGGCATTTTGCTGTGAGTAAAATGTAGCATTCATCAGTCCTGAAAATGAATCATTACTTTTCCTGCAACTGCTAGTGCTTACTGTACATATGGGTACCCTTTTAACTAATGAGTACGCACACAAACGTTTAAGACTGTTGTTGTTGTCTTTCGGCTTTTCCCGGTTAGGGGTCGCCACAGAGGAACTCCGGTCTGCTAATGATTGGCAGTAGATTTTCACAAATGCCGAGGTGCCAGCTCGACGTTCAACCAAGGCACGCCCATTAATGCATGTCTTTTGAATGCCCACACAACTGCGGGGAGGACATGCAGACTCCACACAGAAGGTACTCCCTGCACTCCAGCCGAGAATCAAATGGGAGAACCTCTTGCTATGTGGCAACAACGCTACCGCTGCACCACCGCGGAAGTACAAAAGTTTAAGACTAACATTCCTAAATACAACTAAAGATGTAAGATATAAAAATTGTGTTGGACAGAGACTTTCTTGGAAGCCTAGAACAAACAGTGTGAAATCACCATAATACTAAATAATTATACAAAAAAATAAACCTCATTAAATTATGAAACTTAATTGTTAAAATTTCTATCAGCAACTAGCCTGCAGGTGATGTGAAATTCTGTTGGAGTGTCATAAAATACCATTCAGTTAAATCTATCACAATCAATTCAGCTGAACCACATCTGGATAAAACAGATTTCAAAGTGGCACTGGATGGAAGTGGATCTATTGCAAGTAGCTCTGCTTCAGCAGACTGGATGTCTTGTTCATAAACTGTGTGTAAACACAGCTAATGTTTTTGACAGATTTTCTTCCTCACCATATTAAACATCTACTGTCACTGATGGTCTTTGCAATCAAACTTGTCTTTGCAAGGGTGATACCTTAAGCAAAAAAGAGTTGGATTATCTGGCCGATGGCATCTTCATCACTGAAGCTTTGTGCAGAATTCGCTAACTCACCTATTATAAATTTTACTGACAAATTGTTTAAGAAAGACAGGATCGATCATCAAACAGTAAGAGGCACTAATTATTAAAAGTTGAATAACTTCAACCAGAATTTAGCTAGGTAATCTGGTACTGTGGAGAGTCCCCAGATTGCCTCCCTAAAAATAGACTCTGAATTGCTGCTAAAAACTTATACAATATTACCAAAATGGCTTCTTAAAAGAATGTTAGTACTGCATTTGTGTTCCATAGGCAACTGCTGATTACGCAGCCTAATAGCGTTCACCTGAGGGAGATGCCCCCCTTCGCTCCACCCTAGTTATGAGTCAACCTCAGTAAAGTGGCACTGTTCACCAGTTCTGAACAATATTACACAACACTGTTCACAATGTGGCAGGCACCATGGCCTCTCTTCATGTCAGCATACCTATAAAGTGATAATGGGGAAATCTGATGTCATCCTGAAACACACAGGCACTGAGTACCATACCTGGCTGTTTTTATTTGAATTTTCTCTTTCTGTAAAGCATGGAGAGACCATTATTTGTGTGGAGTAATATCTCAGTCTCTGTGCTTGGCTAGTAACTTTTTCCAGTGCAAATATTAGATGCAAAAACACTGTTTTTCAGCAAATATCTGACAAGAAGTTAGTATTTCTTCCAACATTGACTAAGTATTTCTTCCAACATTGATTAATTTACTCTTTGCATCTATAATCTGTTTCAATTTTGCAGCACTTATACAGGTTTATCTCTGGGATTCAGTAAACTGTGTAAGCTTTATGCAAAGCTTACACAGAGTTTACATGCCTGCATGGTCATGACAGATGATCAGCACTCATTGCATATTCATGCCACATGCCATGTTTAAACATAAATAAGTGTGGTTTCATAGCTGGCAACAGTGTTGCTGGTCAGGAAACCATGTAAGTCAACATGCATAGCAATCCTGTTTAAGTGAGAGCACAGAAGGTTCACTATTTTTGCGGAATGCCGCAATGACCACCAGGACTTAACAGATGATAGTTTTCATAGCTCTCAATCTCTTAGTGAAGAAAACTGGACAATGCAAACATAATGGGAGGACAATGGCCCAGAAATAGGGACAGATGTTACATATTTGCACTTTTAAACTTTGAAATGTGCAAGAATAACCGGGAGTTTGTGTGAAGATATATTTTTTGAAGGATTTGAAGCCTGAAACTCAAATGTATGTAATTATTGCATGACATCAGTCATGAGAAATTAGATAATCCCAGAGAAATAAGGAACACACCAAAAGATATACAAGGCAAAAATCTTGAAATTCTGTGAAAACCTGAAGAGTTGATCGTTATGATAGTTTTATATATATATATATATATATATATATATATATATATATATATATATATATATAGTCCAAACACAGTATAGGACAATGTATACAATGCAGAGTATTGTGAACTCCCATTCCTGACATTCCATACCAAAGTTATGTAAGGTACAGTATGTAGACTGCCATGTAAAATAAACACTCAGGGAAGTGTTGTCATTGAATAGGGACACAGATGAATTTTAGGAATGAACATAGAGAAAGAAGACAGATGAAACAAACTAATGTACAGCAGATGAGGGCATGTCAAGGGAATATAGTTGTAACAGCAACACCAATCACATATCAATATGGTATAGTATGGACTGCAAAGAGAAAATGACTATTATATGACTCACACAAGGTGACATAACAATGGGGAAGGTGTCTGTGTGAGATAAGCATCCTTACATGAACAATGCAGAGGACAACTATCAGGGATGTGAAATACAATTGGGGTAGGGTGCATATTGTGAAGCTCTGCAAACTGATTTGCCTGAATATGAGTGTAATCTCAGCAGAGGTCTGCAGCAAGTGGGACATAGGTAAAGACTAATGGAGAACATTAAAAGAAGCAAGCACAACCATGGACAATATCAGAATAATACATCCAGTAATCCCATGTCTCTGACATAACATATGTGATTTAGAGTGATCAGAGATGATTCCACACAAACACAGTTGTACAAGTATTATGACATGTCTACATTCTTTGAGGGTAATCATGCACACCGTCCAACACTGTAACATTTTCTGGAGATGTTAGGAGAGACACTTCTATACCTGTATGTGACATTATGATCAATATAGGCTAGTTGACTGGTGTGCATTGCAGATATATATGGCACAATCCACAATGTCACAAATGTTACCCATGCCAGTAATCTTGTCAACCAGCTATATAGGTACTGCATGCATCATAGCAAAAGGTAGCACACATGCATCTGGTGTAACATACTCAGTGGTTGTGTTACATACAAGGAAGTAGTCAGCACTGTGACCACATACTGGTGGACGTTCCTTTACCATGTACTCCAGGACACAGGTCAAATACCTATTCATTTGATTATAGGGTGTGATCTCTACATTATACTCAGGTTCTGAGTTTGTTTTCCTGATATAACATATCCCCTCATGCTTTTGTGTCATTGCAGGCATGTTTGTCCCAGCAATCTTAGATGTGTGTTTATACTGTCTGCATTATAATAATATCACGGTTGGAGTCAATGTTTACCCACAATCTGTAGTCCTTTACACAGCTGTTTCGACACAGGTTGTGTATATCATCTGTTATGTCTGTCACTTAAATAATGGACTGGAGAGGGTGTAGCAAACAGCCCTGATGTGTGGACTTGATCAGTGGGCCTGAGATATAGGTCACTTCACACATTTCAACATATTTATATGCCACATATGTGATACATTGGTCTACCCACTTGGTAATATAGGTGTTTATGGCCACATGTGACAATGCTGAGTGAATACATCACTGTGGATTTGTGTCAAATGCTTTGGACTTGTCAAGTTCAAAAGGATGATTGAGGACATATAATAGATGTAACAGACATGATGTAGCATTAACAACTCTCACAGGTTTGTTGCATATAACCAGGATATAACTAGGTTCCATTTAGAAAAGGTCCATGATGACATGTTGGGGTACCTTACAGATGAGGACAGTCAGGAATTGTCTGTACATGCATACATCATGTGCTACCCCCCCCAACTCAGATGGATGCATGTTGATGTATATCCTTCTACAGGAACATAGTCTGTGTGGAAGGTGTGTTGAAGTGCATATTCAACTGTGTCAGGAAGGTGTATGTGATGTATCATGTGACAGATGATCTGGGATGTTGTCACAGCTGATTGATTCTGTACGATAGGCCATATGAAGGTAAGATGGTGCATACTGGCTATCCTGATCTGGCCTAGGCTTTGACCAAAATTCCCCATGCAGGTATCATTTTTAAACTTTCCCAGCAGGGGATTAAACCTTACAACACTAGATGGGTAACCAATTGGCTCACTGACAACACGTACTGTGAAAGTTAATGAATCGACCTGTACCAGTAGAGCTGCCACTATCAGTGTACCACAGGGATCTGTGCTTGGCCTTTCACTGTTTGGAATCTATTTCTTGACAGCTCAGGCTAAAGTAGTATACTGCCTTTGGTTTACCATGTTTGCTGACTCTGGCATACTGGATGCAATCATTATGTCCACTTATGATGATAGCATACTACAGTAGGGGCTAACATAGTCAAATGATCAGTGACAAAGCAATATGCAGACATGTGTCTTTATTTTGTCCTTCTGCAAACTGGAATTCACTGCTAATTACAGCACTGACAACAGTCCCACTCGGCTGAAACCCAGTGATGCAAGCACTGGGAACCCACATACAAAGCAAACTGAACTTTGACCACTAAATATCTACACTGGTATTGAAAGCCTATGTTGTGCACATCATAAGTCATGCCAACATATTCAGAGCTGAGGATTATATAGCAGCTCTGTACTTTAATCTTATAAGAACATTAATATAGAGTATAATGCTCTCTTTTGCATGTACCTCAACAGACACATGCAGCAGCTAGAGCAAGCACAGGGGTTTCTCACAAATAAAACACATCAACTACAAACCATGCCAAGATGTATGTGAATAGACTGAAAGTCATGTCATTGTAATCTGTATCATATATAGGATGAGGTGACTTCTGCCTGGCCTCCAGGTAAGTCCCTGACCCTGCCCTGGTGGGAATAGTGCACATCCACAAATCAGATATAGCGAAGAGAGTATGGCAATAACAGTGTCCCACATGCTGATCTTAAAGTCTCCCTCTAATGTCAAGCAAGTGCACACAGACACAAACCCAAGCTGACTGTAGTGAGAATAGAAGCCCCTCAATCTAAATATACAGGCTACAGAACTCTGCATTTAAGGTAAGTGCCACATTCAAGTCTGATTTGCCGTGTCTCACACAGCACTTTATAGTTGATGATGTCACCAGAATCTGGTGAGAAGAATATGGCAATAACAGTGTCCCACATGCTGGTGTGAAAGACACTCTCTAATATCAAGCAAGTGGACACATACACACACACCCCCAGTTGACTGTAGTGACAATAGAACCCCTAACTAAGTACACAGATTACGGAGCTCACTAATTTATGCAAGCTCTACAGCACAAGTCTGATTTTTACAAGGCTGCAGAACAACTTTTAGTGCGTGACATCAGCAGTGGATGTAAGAGAGAAGATGATGGGAGGTCTGCATGAAATGGGTGTGTAGGCATGTGCAAGTATCAAAATACTGTCAACTCATTGGATTGGAGCAGTAACTGTAAGACACTCACTTCTGCTTTTCTGGCTAGACACACACACACACACACACACACACACACACGCACACACACACGCACACACACACGCACACACACACACACACACACACACACACACACACACACACACACACACACACACACACATAGACTGTGGTGAAAACAGAACCCCTACTGGTCTACATAGACAGACTACATAACTCAGTAATTTATGCAAGCACCATGGTAGAAGTCTGACTTTTACAAGGCTGAAAGCCAACTTATAGTGGACAGCATCAGCACTGGATGTAAATGAGGAGATGTTGGAAGGCCTACATGAAATGGATGTGGAAGCATGTGCCAAGTATCAAAATACTGTCAATCCATGGGATTGGAGTGGTAACTATAGGATACACATTTCTGTTCTTCTGGCTAGTCACTTAAACACATGTAGTTGTCTGCAGGGAGTACTAAATGATCATTGTTAGCAGAATGATTTTGTGAACAGCATTGACTGGCCCTGTCCCACACCTGTAGCAAATTTATCATCACCCATCCAGCTGTCAAATTTGCACTTAAATAGCGTCATTGAGGAGTACTACTTCACATGCAGTAGGAGCCTAATACAGAGGAGTAGTAATTGCTGGGAGATATATCTGTATCTCCAGCATGTTCTTTTTATGTCACAGGCTAGGTTGAGATCCCTAGAGCAAGTTATTTTTGCCCCATTTAATTTGAAGATGTCCAGCATTTACATTACGACAGGGTTCCAGAATGTTGTATAGGCCAGGCCAGGGTTGATTCTCAGCAGCCTGTATGATACTGAGAACAATGACAGGGCTTTCAGTCTTTCCATGAATGTCATATTTTGGAAACCCTGGATTCTCTTAGTCAGAAACTTCTGTGGTCTCCACAGTTGCTGCAGGTGTCTGATGAGGTACAGACAGAAGGGAGCATTGTACTCAATTAGTTGTATGATAAGAGTCAAGTACAGCAGACCTCCCTGGTACTGGGAGCAATGCCATTAGTTATGAGGTGTGAAGTGTAGAATGTGTGTCATACCAGTATGGACACATAGTGATTGAAGTTTAGATTGCTATTAAGCTGTGTTCCCAAGTCTCGCACCACTGAGTTTCAACTACGTGAAGTACTATGTATAACATAATTAGCAGGGCCACTTTTTTGCCAAAGGGGAGAATGAGGCATTTTCTTGCATTAAGTTTCAGTCTGCGAGTTTGGTACAAATCATGTGTCTGTGTACGTCCTTTCTGTAATATGTTAACATCGTTGGGTACTCCAGATGATTGCACCCAGTTGATAGTCCTCTGAAAACTTGGTAAGCCACAGACCATCTACATTCATCTGGACTTCAGAGAAATTGTTTCCAAACAGCAGAAGGCCCAGAAGAGATTCTTGTGGTACTCCACTGATAAATGGTATGGTCCAATAGTGGAGGTGTACTCCCCAACTTTGACAGTGTGCATTCTGTCACTGAGCCGTTTGACTACCCCCCCAGTAATATATGGGTTAATCTCCAGATGGGAGAGTTTCTCTATGATACCTGAATGGGGAATCACATCAAAGGGCTGGGCAAAATCAAGATAGGTGGTATGTCCTGTTTTCTCTCATCCAGGCCTATGGGGAACATTATGAAAGAAGTACAATAGGTTTCACTCATTGCATCCTAGTGATGTCTCCAGGTGTAACTGCAGTTACCTCCTACTGACACCTCTAGGGGCCAAATATTGCTTGTTCATATTTGCATCAATAATTCCAAAAACATGCTATGTATAAGGCTTTAAAATAGTTAATCTTAAAGCTTACACAATGGCAAACTCAACTGCATTAATATCTGGCCTCTCTCTAGTGCAGATAAAGACATATTAATTGTTTTTATTATATTAATTTATATCGATATAATTTTCACATTCTTTTAAATATCTCAACAACCAAGTAACCCAGACATAACTTCCTAGCCTCATATGAAAGCTCTCAGCTAAAGGAATAAAATGCTGCTGACAGTATGTGTGTAACTTGAGTGGTTGCTGAGCTATTATAAGTTGTTTACAAAATGCTACAAATGTAATAGTTACTGTGTTTATGGCAACTAATACAATTCTGTTTAAGACCTAGATCCTAAAGAACACTACTATTTAAATAGTTTGTGCTGAAGAGTTTGCCATTTATACCTCTTTCATAATCCCTATGGTTCCAGAGATATGAACATTGTTTGAAATGTGGGCAAAGAAGAACAGAGCAGAATGAAGCTGTCAGGTGGAAGTGACTTGGGTACAAAATCAGAATTCAGCAGCAATGAAGGCAAAAATAGGATGCAGAGTGAGGCTTAAAATTTAAAAAACATGAATAAAATAATATGATTTCCCTGGATGTGATGGGTTATTTTACTTTTATTATGTGAACTACTTACCATGTGTATTCTAATTTTGCTCTAACTGATAGGCAGGATAGCTTCCTGCTTATCTATGACACTGGCTGATTGTGATCATCCATTTCGGTAGAGCTATCTCTGTATTTTGTCAGTGATTGCTTACTTTATATCCAGTGAGGTCTAGTGATATGTTGGCATGAGATATTTTATTCTACTATTAGGTTTATGCTAATTATTCTCTTCTCAATAGGCAGCTTAGATTCCTGATGCAGCTGCCATTGGCTGATTATATTCACCTCTTTGAATAGACAGCTTTCATATTATGTTAATGATTATTTATAATACATCCAGTTAAGTTTAAAAGTTTTATGTGACATGTGACATTTGAATGTGTGATTTGATTGGTTGTTAATTTTATATGAATGAAAAGCTATTCAATAGTTTTAAGGATCAGAGGAATCGCCTTTTAAGGAGTGAAAGCACTTATCCATTTGTTGTATGCCATTTGTTTTTATTATTTTTATTGAAGTGTTTACAATTTTAAGCCACACTCTGTATCCTTTTATTTGCCTTGTTTATTGTTTGAAATGTGAGGACATAATTTGATTCTGTCAAAAGGCTTAGGCTCTGCCCATTGTAAGTTACAATGCAAATTTCATGAGCTCCATTGGAGTGAATGAGTAAATAAGCAAGATCTGCCCTTGACAAAGTCAATATGGGTTACGTCAAAAGTGTTGAAGGTCAACTATGTCCCTGTGTATAAGTTCCATGACGAATTTTTCCATAGCATTGGAGATACAGCTGGTTAGATTAATGGATCAATAGTTCTCAAGATCAGTTGACCAATGTGTAGGCATGTTCAACCGTGAAGATAGTTCTACTTCTACATGTTACCAGATTGACGTACATTGCATAGCATAGAGCATGTGATATTAATTTACATAGTGTAGTGATATAGTCATGAGAAAGTAGTGGAGACACCATGGTTGCAGTGCATGGGGGAGGCAACACATGTCTGCTTTTTAAATATGTGACATATGCTTCAGTTTAAGTTTCCACATGTAGTTTCATGGCATAAAGAGTAAATTCACAATAAACAGCAGTAATACATTCTAAACTTGGCTTTGCATAGTACAGCAAAGAGCAGTGGGTTTAAGTGAAGTTTGGCAAAGTATTTGCACTTGTGAGATACACACTTCCATTATGTTGACAGTTAGCAATGAGTGTGTGAAACATACCTGCTGCTTAGTTCAGTCTGAGGCAGCAGATGGGAATGCACTGATACAGTTCTTTTTTAGCCCAGATGATACTGGGTTAGAATCCAAGTGTATCTAATACTTTTAAAAGAACAGTGATAATGCAATGACATCAGTTGTTTACAGTACATGTGTTGCTGTATGTTGGCATAGTGCAGCAGTTTAAGCAGCATTGTACGGAGGTAACGACAACATTGTAGAGCCACTAACCATTGCTTGACATTATTGCTTGATGCCAAACTCCACACAAACACAGAGGCCAAAAGGAGAAGGGATCCATTGCTTTTTCTGCTATTTATGTGTGTTGTGTGTGATTATATTGTTTTACCAGATTATAGGTGTTAAAATGGGATAGACAGGAAAGTGGTGAAATGGGAGCAAACAGGGGGAAGAACAAAGAGAATGCAATACAAGAATGCGCAGGAGTGAGGTAAGAAAGAACCATAGCTATCCATTTCTTCAACTGTAAAAACTAATAATGTGTGCTGAATATTAACTGAATTTAGACTGTCACCTCCAGAGAGAGGGGTGACAGCAATGTAATCATGTTGTATAGTCAATTGGACTGAATCAAGTATGTCAAGAAGACACATGTGTGAAATGGAGAGCTGTGTTTGCGATTGTAGTTTTTTTATGGGACAGGTGCCCAATTTGTTTGTTTTTTTAATTCAGTAAGTGAGGAATGCTGGGTAAGGGACATAGGTATGCCTGGGTCAGGTTAGTTGGGTAGATGAGGAAGCAAATGCAAGCAAACATGGGATACAGGACAAGAGGCAGGGATGGTGAAGGACACAAAAGTTTGAGGGACACCAGGATTGGTGTGAGGGAGGGAACAACCCAGGCTCATGCCCATCAAACTTGGAGACAGTGAAAACTGAGTCCTCACCCACTGGACTGTCATCACTGTTCTCTTACTCCACTGCTGGCTGGAGTGCATTATGTCTTCTCCTCCTACAGACCATGAGGCAGAGCAGCTTCTCCATCCAGTGTATGTGTATTCCAATGGTGTGGTACATGACCATATGCACCAACCCTGGCATCACCTGGTGGGTGATGAAATACCCACCTCCACCACTGCTCCCAGAGGGTACCACTGCACCTCTGGCCAGGGCAGTACTACCTTAGGGAGCCAGTAATGCAAGGGCAGCAGAGGCAGTGCTGAGAGAATGGGTCCCAGACATGCTGTGCATTGGTGCTGGAGCTGGTGGAGTGGGGGCAGGCTGATCCACTGTTACTGGCCTACCTCACTGTGGTGCAGAGCACTTAGTGATGTGGTACACATGTATGACAGGGAAACATTTTGATGACACATAATAGCAAATAAAAAAGAGAGATAAGGGTTGGAGTGAAAGAAAAAAAAGAGATAAAATTACTACCATCATATGCGACATGCAATGTATTAACACAATTATACAACTATTTTATCTGAAGTATTATATTTAAGTATACATCCTAACAAATACACACTATAACGACAGCTTGCTGACAGTAATCCTTGAAATGTACATATATCGCATGTATGAGTGTTCCAATTGTACATATTACAGTTAACAGCAGGGCGTTTGTCCCACTTGTATAGAGTTTAATTTAATGTAAATATTATTAAAGAAATGCAGCATTGTATAGTTGTGATCCATGGTATTATAACCCACAACCTCTGACTACAATCTAATATTGAACTCCTAAAGTTGGCTTGTGCTACAGTGAAATGAATGCATACTTGTTTTACAGTTAGAATATGCAGGCTCAATTTGCTACAACTGTATAAAAAATCTATCTTTAACTTTTAAAGCTACAGTAACACTTCTCTTGTGCTGCATACATACCACTTGCTTAAAGCAGCATTAGTCTGTGTATTGAACTCGTGTTCGGTTTTAGCTGGGGAAAGAACAGAAAAGAACAGAAGAGCATTATATATACCAGTTTTGCCTATATATAGCTTTCTAACTATTGTAAGTACTCTCTTGTGATCATACTTACACAGCTGTGGGATGTCTAAATTCAGTCTGGAATCCCATGGACTAAAGAGCCATGTATACATCATTTTAATGACCTATACATCTGAAAACACAATAAAGGTGTCTCATCCCTCATACATACAATTCATATCGGCTCCATTATCTAAAGTGTTATAAGTGAGAGTGAATATAATGGGAAGTGGAACAATAGTGAAAATGTATGGAATATTTTGCATTAGAACCCAAGACCATGTGCATGACAGTCCTACACTTATACCTGTTGCCACAAGAATGTTTAAATAACACTCGCCTATTTTTCAGTTCATCTCTATAAAGTGCAATGTCACAACAGTAATAATAGTTTGCACACCATGTACTGGAAATCCAGGAACATCTGTAACACAGCTCTACACTTACGCTGCTGCCACAGGACTAGTTACTTGATATTTCCATAAGTTCCTACTTATTCTAAAGTTCTCTGTGCTAACCACTGTGCAATGCCACTTTGAGTGTTTGCACAGTGCCTGATAGAATTAATTGAATGTTTCCATTTTCAGTTATTGGCTGTTTGAGTCCTGTCTTGTTGGGGAATATTCCTAGCCACCGCACACCATGCAATGCCACTAAGAAAAGTCATGTGAAGAAAAGTAAACACTGCAACAATGTATTATTCTTACCTTTGCCCTTTTGCAGATCTTTATCTTTTACAGATACTTTATCTTTACATATAAAGGTCTGCTTCCTGGGTGAGCCACAAGTCCAGGTTTGCGCATTACTATGTTTAGGACTAATGAGATAAGCACAGCCAAACTTAACATTCATTTTCTCTGTTTCCCTTGTTAGCTCTAAGCCACCACGCATTGCACAAACACTGACCAAAAAAGTAAAAAAAAAAGGCAACTAAAGAAATGCAGTCTGTGACATTACAAAATGTTAGTACTTGAAATGTTTGTACATAGGTCCAGATTTGAACTCTCACTCCAATGAACCGCTGGACTCATCTCAGGACTGATATGACTCAATGATTACATACATTTGAGTTTCAGACATTAAATCCTTCAAACAGATATCTTAACACAAAAAATGGTTATTCTAACACATTTCTATAGGGAAAATATGTCAAATATGCCCCTATCTTTGGGTCATTGTCCCCCCATTATGTTGGCCTTGGTCCAGATGTCTTGCACTAAAAGATTGATAGCTATCTGCAAAGACCTGGTGATCTGTATGGCATTCCTTGCAAAATAGTGGACCTTCAGTACTCTAATTTAAACAGGAGTGCTATCCATGTTCACTTAGATGGTTTCCTGGCTGATAACACTGATAGCCATGAAACCTTGTTTATTTACATTTAACTCTGGTACATGGCATGAATATGTAATGAGCACTGCTGCTCACCACGCATCACTGCTTACACATGTAAACTCTGTGTAGGCTTCACGCAAAGCCTACATGGAGTTTATTGCATCCTGGGGAATGACTAAATTGAACTAAACTGAATTTAATTCAAAGGTAAGTGTTTTCATCTCAGTTAAGTGTGGAATAATGAAACATCTTCAGAAAAGAGTGCCTAAAGTGCAAGTAATACAGAATATATACAGTATTAAAGTAGGACATGACTGCTGTTCTATAGGCAGATTTAAAACATTTGCAACATAATGTCAATAAAAAACTTTCATTATTAATTCACAGCTTTAAAAACATTTCAAATTATTTAAGTGGGCTAAACTTTAATACCACTTTAATGATTGTATTTTCATTAATATCTGTCAGGTCAGTGGTAATAAATTTATGTTGCCACTAGTGCTAAAGCTTGTATAGTATGGACTTGTAATAATCACCTTTAGAAAACATATTTAAGTATATTTTAATATATTTTAGTAACACTGAGAAAGACAATTAAAAAAATGACAAGTCAAAGTATGCTTAAATGAATTATGCTCATACCCTCTGACATATCATGAATAATTTTGACTATCTTTGTTGTAGTTTTACAATTTCAACAATAACTGCAGCTTGAGTATATCGTAAAGTACAATAAAACAATTCCAATTTATGTGAAATGTTTATTTCTGGGCAAAACAAAATAATGGTTACATATATCAATAAAAGGTCCTATGGAAATAAAACAACAAACAAAAAAAATTAAAATGACTTATCCAGTACACATGTAATAAAATGTTAACAATGCAACTTTCTGTTTTTCAGAACATTTTCCAACTCTGGCTTAATGCTGGAATAAGTTGGGATTAAACAAGCCTTTAAGTATTACATGTATATTGAGTAAGCATTTAATCTAATATGTTAATTAACTGTGTAGGTGATGTTGATTGGTGAGTTTTACATTGTGTCACTGTTAAATTTCTTTAAAAGAGCTCAGCATGGTATACTTGTTTTTTCTAATGAAATCTGTTTTTAGAAAGTTGCACTGTGATGGGTCTAGCATTTGCAGGTTACCTATGTCATTTATCATGTCCATAATAATTCTTTCCATGGATTTACATATGAGGGTGGTCAGACTTATGGGTCTGTTACCCAGATCAGTGGTTGGACCTCCTTTTTACAAGGGAATGACTGCAGCTATCTTCCATTCTTTGGGCAAAAAACCTGACAATAATTCTAGCTGATTTAAGTGTGTCACTGAGATCATGTTTCATGCCATTTAATAACTATCCCAGGACATTATCACATCCCATCGATGCAGTGTTTTTCACCTTGGAAAGTGCTTTGATGACCTGTTCCCTAATAATGGTTGGGGAGATTGTATGTAGCATTGCCTTTGGACTACTAGGGGGGTGGGGGGGAGTAAGGGGAGAAATTTCAGCTGAACCTGTCAGCCAAAAGGTTGTCAATTGCCTCTGGTGCTATGTGGATGATGCTATTTAAAATAAATTCTGCCCATTGTTGTGCATTCCTTGAGATTACAGACAAAGCTGTGGTGTCCTTTGCCTGAGAAGCTATTTTTTCTTTAAATTTAGCATTTGAAGTATTAATTAATCCTCTTAGCTTCCTGTTTTAATTGGTCAGAGAGCTTTTAGTATATATGGCTTTGTTCCTCCTACGCTTGGCCAATATTTTTTTCTTTTGTTGTATAACTGATTGATATTGTGATTCTACCAGGATGTCTTGTATTTTGAGTTTGTCTTATTTTTAATACACGTGGGCACAGCTCACTCTATACATCTATCAATATGGCTGCACAGAGAATTTTTAAACAGCGCAGCATATGCTATGGTGTTTACTGATTTTAGTAAAGATGAAAGCTTTTAAAACATTCAAAGAGAGGTCATTTTGGTGTATTTTCTTGTTTAAATGTAAAAACAAGCAGCATTTTGACCTTTCTGCAACATTTTTTTTTATCAGGTATATTTTTGTACATAAACTTGGGTTTGTCATTCATACATATGAACACATCCTAAATAACATATAAAAGTTTCTGTTTCTTTTTCTATGACAGCTACTACATCTTTTATATCTATTGCATGTGTTTTGATCATCATTTTTATCAAAAGGTGTAGAAAATGAATTTGTTGTACTTGGTTGACCACTTTTTAATATTGGCTTATATTTAATAAACCCTTTTATCCTAACTTCTTCTGATATTTCATTAAATAATGTTCCAGAGTAGACTATTTCAAGAAATATGGTTTTAGTATAACAACCTTATCTTGTGTTATCAGCCCAGAAGCTATAACAGCCTGGGTTGTGATGGCATTCTTTTTTCATGTGCTGAGTTTGAAAGCTGCTGGAATGGAGTTATTAACAAAAACAGGTTTTCTATAAACCTTCGAAGAATCATCTCCAGAAAAATGAAATTGAGGCAAATGTCTAAATAATTAACAGTCTGATACTCATCCATGTTTGTGAACTTAACAAAAAAAAAATCTAGAATTAATTTCTACTATGAAATGTGTGAAATTGGTAGCTCTACATCTCCATATGAAAAATAAGTTCTAAATGACAATAGAATACTACATTTTAAAAATCAGACATTTGATTGAAGCATTATTCTCCCACTCAGCTGTTACTGCGTTGGAATTAACTGGGGCAAAACGTTTTCCCATGGTTACTTCATGTTTTTCTGCTACTAACTTTGGTCTTGAAAATAAAAATAATTGGTTAAAATTAGTTACACAAGTAAACAAATTGCATTAATATCCCATGCAGACTGTTTTGCCAAATTGCTTCTCACCAGTATAACCCTCAGCTTGCAGAAAACATGCATACAAAGAGGTTGCATATGCTGTGACACAAATGTAATGAGTTTCAATGCTTTTTTTAAGAAAGACAAGAATTATTTCAATAAATGTGCCAAGAGTCCTTTATGAAGTATGAAACTTCACCAAAAGTGATATAAACTTTTCATCAACCTACATCACCAAGACTAAGATTTGGTTCCCCTTGCTCTTTTAGTTTGTCAAAATGCAGGGTTTAACCTGTTTTTAAGAATGTTTGATCTAACAAACAGAAAATAAATGCTAGGTATGGACACTTTTAGTAATTTGTATAATGTATGTATTTATTCTTTGTTGACCAGGTTAGTCCCACTAGTCAGCGGAGACCCAAGGTTTTATTTATAATACTAGGGTAATTTTGGCAAGGGCATTACAGAACTGCACAGACTCTTTTTATAGGTTCCACGGGATCTTTTACAGCCACCTGAGCTACCACCAACTGAAGGAGATGGGGCCCAGGTTTAATGTCTCATCCAAAGGACAGCACCCCCTTTATGCTGCATTGCAGTGCCAGCAATCACACTTTCTGGTGTGGAAATAGAACCCACAGCCTTTTTCATTAAAGATGAATGTGCTGCCTGTTCTGTCATCAAAACTGCCCTAAGTATAAGTATAGCATTAATGTCATTTTTAGTAGTAAGTTGTCAAGAATGTTGTCAATCTGTTTATAGCTTAGAAATAAGAAGGCTATAGATAAAATCTCATGGTTAATTTTAACACAGTTCATTCCATGAACTTGGGTACAAGACTGTAATTACAGGTAGACAATATCGAGAACCAGGGATACTCTAATAACTTATGGTTAGCTATTGTACCAGAGGGCAAGGACATTGACAACCCAATTACCTTTATAGGCAAGGGACTTTATGTTCTCTTAAAAAATGGAGAAACTCCCAGTAATTGAATGAACACATTGGATCAGCTCAAGATCCAATATTAAAATTCCCTGACACTTCATTAACCATTTTCTCTGCTACACAGATAGCAAACGATGAGTTGAGGAACAGATATCAAATACATAGAGCTGACTACAGGGCATCTTTATTTAGTGAATGGAAAACCTTTATCCCAGCCCTCAATTAATTCCAATAAATTAGGGTTTTTAGTCCAATTGCTCTTTCAATCTATGTAGATGACTCCGAAAGGGCCACATGCGCTGTCCTTTAAATATCTATCTGAGGCTGAGACATGTCTGGCAAAAGTGACAGGGGGCTTGGAAGTCATGTGTTAAGCCATTCATATGGCCCAGATGTTAAAAGGAAGTTAACTCAGTCACCTGAAAAGGACTGGATGTCACTATGGATGAAGTCTAGGAGCCAAGGGCTAATGCAAGGTGGGGGCCCATTAGATGCATCATCAGCTGTGGCACACAACCAACCCTATCATTTTGCTATAGAACAGCACAACAAATATTTACCACTGGCTGAGCTGCTTTATTGTGATTTAAAAGCTTGGTTTTTCACATATTGTACTTATCTGACTGCCTGCACTTTTAAAAAGTCATTTTTTGTTTAAATAATTTGTGTAACTATTGTAGGCTATACAGTAAAGTGCGATAGCCTTTTTTGATCGTTTGTATTCGCTTAAAGCTGTTTTAAGTGTATTTGTTACTGTTTTTACCTTATCTTTTCAAAAAAACAAAAAAAAATTCCTTGTTTCTCATCTTTCTAAGCTAGTAGAGGCCAGTTTTCAGGCTAGTGCTGAATTCAGGGCTGTGTTACAAGTTTCTGAGTTGCCCATATCTTACTTGGATAGAAGGAAGTTTCTCTGTTAACCTGTGAGAGAGGGGAACTTTGAGCAGCCTTTCTGTGCCTGGAGGAGTGGTTCCAGCCCGGAGGTTAGTAGTTTATTGCCCATTTGGGCTAATTTCTATCTCTTTCATTTCCCTGCTATAAAAACCATGTTTGCACGGTTCTGCGTGCCGGGCAGTGCCAGTTAGCTAGGGTTAAATTATTCCCGGCTCCACTAAGTCTCCTCTTCAGTTTTTCCCTTGAAACTAGTCTAACTCTCAGCATAAGCACTCAAAAAGCATCCTACAGCCCAGCACTTGCTCAGACCTAATAGCAAGCATTAATATACCCTGACACTTGATTGTCCAGCAGGGCAAGGCTCTTTATTCACTCCTCACCAGCCAAGTGACTAAGCAGCTCACCCTACTATTCAGGCATGACCAAAAGGCAATTTCAGGAGTACTGTCCAGTCCAGCTGGTGAATCTGGGTATGCTGAGGCAATGTTACAACTGCCTCATGTACACAGACAACCCTCTTCTCCTACCACAAAACACTAACATATGTGAGAGATACAATTATACAGCCAAACTGGAAGCTAAGTTGTCTCCACTCAAGACAGGAACACAGTCAAGAGGAGAAGGTTAACACTTGCACCACACCTCTAACCACACATACACCTACTAAACCAGCACTAGCAAAAAATACACATAAATGGACAAAATCATACTCGGTGGCTCTAAATAAAAACCTGCAAAAGCATCAGAGACCTCCAAAGCAGACATCCAAAACAACCTGCACCTCCCGTCACAAAGCAGACAACACATAAAACACAAAATCAGTGTGCCATACGATCACAGCCATTAAGGTGAAATAACATACCTAACAGACTACTAATAGGTGACTCTATAGTCAGGCACACTGACGTCACACTCAGTAGACTGGACAAGCAGAAGGTTACTGTTAGCTGCCTGTCAGGAGCTGGAATCCGCCACATAACACAAGCACTCAGGTCACTCCAGAACAAGTACAAATATGACTCTGTCATTGCTCATGTTGGTGTGAATGACCTGAGACTTACCTCCCTGGACTACAAGAAAAGAGAAATGGAAGAGCTCTCTGATCATGTAGCCCAGGCTGGTATGACCCTGACCCTGAGTAGAATCCTGCATTCACCAAGAATGATACCTCAGTATAAAGAGAAAATTATCAATTTCAGCAATTGGCTAAGCTTCTGGTGCCATTCAAAAGGGATCCAGTGTCGGTCAGCCTGGGACAACATGCTCGCCAAGCCACGTTGCTTCACAAGAGACAGCTTGCACCTGTCACCCCTAGGCTTTCGAATACCGGCCAAGGCTTTTGCTGCCCCCATAGTGCCTTTTTTAGGCAAGGCTCAGAAGTTAAACCCGCCTCTGTAAACAGCACAATTAACTAAAAAACTGAGGGTTATGCTACTCAACGCCAGTTGTTTAAATCTCAAAATGCATGATCTCGAAACACTCCTCAGTATGGAGAATGTTGACGTCTGTGCAGTAACTGAAACCTGGTTCAAGGCTCCAGAGAGCACCCAAGCATTACTGGGCTACAACTCATACCACACCTTTCAGCCACAGAAAACGGACCGAAATACAAAAGGAGGGGGGTGTATCCATATTCATCAAGGATACCTACACCTCCAGGTTAGTGGCGCAGCATGATACCTCTGAGATCATCCATGTGCAACTAACATCGGGCAAATCTGCAATGCAAATTGTGGTCTGCTACAGATCACCCTCCATGACCCAGGACTACCACTCCACCTTTCTGGAGACACTGGAAAACATGAAGGTCCTACCGAACACCCTGATATTGGGAGATTTCAATTACCCTACCATTATCTGGGAAAAACTACTCGAGTACAAACTCCCAGGCCCCATGCTTTCTGGAATTCATCAACTCAAATGCCCTGGATCAGCTGGTAAACACCCCTACCAGAGGTGAAAACACATTGGACCTGGTCATCACAAACATGGGCGACAGGTGTTCCACACCAGAGGTCAACCTGTCACTGGTTAGATCAGACCATAAACTAATCACTCTGGATGTCCACACCCCCCCACCACCCCCAACTAAGGAAACCACAGTAAAAACTTTTCTAAAACAAGCTTCAACTTACTTAAGACAAAGACAGTAGTTTCACAGCCCCCACGCTAAAGGATAACGCTGCCCAAGATGCAGAAACCTTTACAAATGCACTCTATGAGCACCTACAAAGATGCATGGATCATGCCATCCCTAGCAAAACCAAGACTCACTCCTCTAAGAGAAGGAAACCAGTCTGGTGGACCCCTGCCATAGACAGGCTATACAATAGAAGGAGGAAACTAGTTCAGAAAAAAAGTAAATCCCAAGAAGGAAAGACATCCCTGATCAGTATCAGTAAGAAACTACTGTCCCTCATAAAATCATCCAAGGTTAACTTTGAAACAAAAATAGCCAATGATTCAAAAGATAACCACAAAGCCTTCTTTAGCTATGTCAAGAATCTAAGTGGCAACTCGCAGATATGCACTGAACTAGTGCAAAATAGCACAAAATATGCTCAACCTACTGATATTGCCAACATCCTGGCAGATAGATTCAGTGCAAATTAAACCCCCTTCGCACCCCCAAAAGGGCCACAGCAATACCGTAAAAATGTAATGTCCCAGAAATCACAGGTGCACAGATGAAAATAGCCCTTTCAAAAGCCAAAAACACAGGATCAAAGGGGCCAGATGGTGTCTCAGGCTGCGTCTTGCATGAACTACAGAACGAACTAACCCCCCCTAAACACGGTGTTCAACCTCGGCCTCTCCACAGGCTATGTGCCCATAGAATGGTGCACAGCAACGGTTATTCCACTCCACAAAGGAGGGGCCACAACTGACCCTGGTAACTATCACCCCATAAGCCTGACTAGCCTGGTCTGCAAGGCTATGGAGCACATCATCATGGAACTCATTAAAAAAGACATTGGGAACCTGCAAACACTTGACTCAACCCAGTTAGGCTTTGTTAGGGGCAGATCATGCCTAGTAAACCTGGTTGATTCTTCAAGATTGTCACCAAGGCCATAGACAAGGGAAAGGTTGTTCACACAGCATACCTTGACCTCGCCAAGGCTTTCGACACCATTCCCCACTCGGGTATTACAGAAAAACTCACTAGCCTGAACATAAACCCCTATGTCATGAGATGGGTCGCCAACTGGCTTACAGACAGAACTCACACGGTAAGAATAGCAGGCTCCAGGTCTGACTCTAAATCAGTCACAAGTGGTGTCCTTCAAGGCTCAGTCCTGGGACCCCTACTGTTTGGCATATACTTCTCAGAAGTACAGGCAAACACAGGAGGACTATGGCTAACCAAGTTCACCGATGACTGCAAACTGGGAGCCATAATTGATTCTCCAGCTGACACAGACATCCTCCAAAAGGGCCTTACTGAGACGGACACCTGGTGTCAAAGTCATGTCCTCAATCTAAATGCCAAAAAATGCATAGTCATCCCATTTGGGAAAAACAAAACACCCACGAATTACCACATATGTGGCAGCCCCCTTAATACAGAAGAGGTAATAAGAGATCTGGGGACCCAGGTAGATAGTAATCTCTCCTTTGACAATCATATTACCAAAGTGGTTAGGAAATCCTTCTATTTGGCCAATCTAATTACTAAAGGGTTCGCATCTAGAAATAGAGGTTATAGTGTCCCTCTACTCATTACTCATCAGACCCATCATAGAGTACAATGCCCCATTTGGGATGTACCTAACAAGACACTTCCAACAGCCGGAGAGACCACAAAAGTACCTCGCTAAGAGGATTACTGGCCTCAAACATATATCCTATGCAGCCCGACTGAAAAAACTCCAGCTGTACTTAGTGGCATATCGCTTACTCAGAGGTGATCTCTGCCTGACTTACAAAGTCATGTCCATCTCAGAATTGATGGACATGCTCCACCTAAAGAAATCCAAGTCACTGCAAGCCACGTGCTCTAATGAGCTAAACCTCACCAAAACAATAAATAGAACAGGCTAGAGGGATAGATTTCTGTCACAGAGACTCCCCATGCTTTGGAACAAAATTCTAAACTACATTAGGCAGAGCCCCTTACTAACACTCTTCAAGAGAAACCTTGACCAGTGGATCGGTAACAGAAAATACACCCCCTGGGATCACTTCATTGGCTCTGCTTTACAGAGGATCAGTTAACTAATCAATGGGGCGGCGATAGCCGACACACTCTGGCTAGGCTTGTAAATGCCCTCGGGCAGATAGCCTAGCACCTACCTATGAACCTATGAACCTATGAAATGATAGTAGCATAACTATTTATTTATTTATTTGTTTGTTTGTTTATTTATTGCATTTGTTTACCAGGAAAGTCCACTGGGCCTAATAGAGCCCATTTTCAGTGGAGGTCCAGGGAGAAAAGCTCTGACAAGAACATAGATAAAGAAAAAAAAATAAACATTAGTTGGTACAGAAGTAGAAACAGTGTTACACATAGTGATTATAGTAATATATACAGAATATATACATAAAAGAAGGAATTTAGTTGGTTTGATTATAGTAATATATACAGAATATAAACATAAATGTGGGAGTGGCCAGATTAATTCAATCAGAGAGGCATAAACAGAGATATATTAATCAGCATTGTGGTACTAGTAAACAGAAAGGCACTGAGGTAACATAACAGGTAAAATCACTGAACCTTTATTGTCCAAATATAAACTGTCCACTCTGAAGATGCCCAGGAGGGTGAAAGCGCTTAGTCAGTAAAGTCTTTTCAACAGTTTATATTTGGACAATAAAGGTTCAGTGATTTTACCTGTTATGTTACCTCAGTGCCTTTCTGTTTACTAGTATTTTGCATACTTTGGAGTTGCTTGTCAATTGTTGTACTAGTATCAACAAGTGATGAAAAAATAATAATTATGGAGAAAATATAATCAGTCAGCAGCAGCAAAAAAGGATAGGAGTTTAGTTCTCATTTAAGGAGAAGGAAGATGTTAGGTTATAGAGCAGGTACATAGCCAGGAAGAGTTGAGATGAGTTTTCAGTATTTGTTTGAAGGTAGTATTGCCGCCTGTGTTTCATATAGAAGATGGTAGTGAGTTCCATAGTTTGGCAACGGTGAAGGAATACAGGAGTTGACCAGCAAGTAAGGTGGGCTTTTCTACTTTTAGAAGTAGATGATTTTCAGATCTTAGTTGCCTGCTAGTTTGCCATTTGGCAAGTAGTGTCGAGAGAGCAGGAGAGTCTGTGGGTCTATAGATTATTTTGTGTGCTGTAGTTAGTTGGGTGAATGAGAGATGGTGAGGGATTTCCAGCCAGCCTAATTGTTTCAGTGAGTTACAGTGGTGGGACGAGAATTTGGCCTTGGTGACAAATTTAGCTATTCTGTTGTAACACATATCAAGTTTGGATTTTGTAAAATGTTAGATATTAGTGAGAGAGGGTGATAATAAGGTGGTTGCAAGGATTTGTCAAGTAGGGAGGCTAAGAAAGTGTTGGTGCCTGTAGAGCATACTGAGCTTTTGGTGTGTTTTTTCATCTTATTGTTTATGTGTAGGTCAAAGTTAACGTTTTCATCTATAATTATGCCTAGTAGTTTAGTGTGTGAGGCAATGGTATTGTCTTGGGCTTGTATAGTGAAGAGTTTTTTTATCTAGGGGAGTGGTTTTCTTAGGGGTAAAAAGTACTAGTTTAGTTTTTTCAGATTTAGGGCAAGATGATTGCTAAGCACCCAAGATTCAGTAGAGCTGAAAGCATTCTGGGTGATTTGTGGAGTTCAGACCTGGAATTTGTAGTGCATATTATTGTAGATTTGTCAGCATACTGACTTAGCATTGTGGAAGAGTGGAGTGTAGGTTATTAATAAAGATGCTAAATAAGAGAGGACCAGGTATGGAGCCTTGGAGTACCCCTGTGGAAGTATTGAGGAAGGGAGAGTAAGATCATTGCATTTGGTGGATTGCTGCCTATTATTGAGATAGTTATTGAACCATTGTAGGGTAGGTGGGGAAATGTGGAGGGTGGATAGTTAGGAGAGTAGGATGTTGTGGGAAATGGTGTCAAAAGCTTTGGAGAAGTCTAGAAAAAGAGAAGTAATTATTTTGCCAGAATCCCGTGCCCGGTTAACTGTATCAAGGAAGGAGAAGATGGCAGTAGTGGTGCTGTGTCCTGGTCTGAAACCATGCTGAGTGGGTGATAGAATTTGGTTTTAAAGCAGGTGGCTGAAGAGTTGGGCTTGGATGCATTTTTCCAGTATTTTAGAGAGGGATGAGAGAATTGCTATGGGTCAAAGTTTGTAGTGTCTGTGTTGGTGCCGCCTTTGTGTAAGGGGAGAATGAATGCTTTTTTTTCAGATGTCTGGGACAAGGGATTCTATATTTGATCTGTTAATGAGCATGCTGATGGGATAAGCTATAGAGTTTGCAGTTTGTTGCAGGACATGTGCGGATAGCTTGTCAGGGGCCAGAGTACATGGTTTTAGCTTAAGTAAAAGTTTTTTTTTTATTGTGGCGGTGGGAGTTGATAGTAGGATTGTTTTCTGGGATGCTCTTGTCATTACCTGTCTTAGTGGTGGTAGTGTCACCTGTAGGAAAGGTGACGATTAGGTTAGCTATGCTGTCAGTGAAGTAGGAATTGAAGAGGGTGGTAAGTTCAGCGGGAGTTTTATGTGCATCACGGGATGGTTTGCTTTGAGAGCCTGGGTGTAATTGTTTTTTTTATCTCCGGTTATTAGACGTTTTGCATGGTTACAGAGCTGTATGTATTGTAGTAGAGTTGAGGGGTCTTTATTTTTCTGTCATGATTTCCAGATTTTATCCCTTGTGGACATGACTTCTTTGGTGGATGTTGACAGCCAGCTTGCATGGTTATGTTTTATTCATTTTTGGCGGGTGGATGGTTGCCTATTTAGGATGTCTAGGAATGTTGAGTTAAAGAATTCACAGCCTCATTAAGTGGTAGGTATTTGAGGGGTTCCCAGTTTACTTTAGCTAAGGTTTCATTAAATATGTATAGTTGGAACTTAGTCAAATTTCTGGTTGATTTGTATTGGTGTTGGCCTGGAGTTGGGGTAGATTTGCATAGGATATATGCTGGGTGGTGGTCGCTAATGGTATTAGGTAGTATGCCTGCAGTGGTGATATTGTTAGGGTGGGAGACTAATATCCAGTCTATTGTGGAGCCCCAGTTGTATTATTTATATATATATATATATATATATATATGTATATATATATATATATATATATATATATATATATATATATATATATATATATATACATATATATATATATATATATATATGTATGTATATTACTATATATTATTTTAATATATTGCTATATAATTATATATATTCCATAACCATACCTGCCATCATTTATTTTATAATTCAACAGACTTTTGACTTAACAAACTCCCAGAAAAATCCCTTAAATTCTCTTTTCTGCAGACTTTTTTGTAATATTAAAACAAAGGAGCTAGGCTGCAAAGGACCTTTGCAACAAATGATCTGTAGAATTGCTTTGTTACTGTTCATTAAATGTGACTATCCAAAATTGTCTCTTTATTTAATGCAGAACAGGGCTGTTATTTGATGTAAAAAATTGTAGTAGATCATTTACAGCATTATCATTTTAAGCCATGGAATGGCTTAGGCTACATACTCAATATATGTCTCATAAACAGGTGGCTTCAGATTAGATTGCTCACCCCTAAAAATGAGACAATCTCAGTTCTGCACAGTTCAACAAAAAAACGTAAGTGAAGATAGACAGCTAAGTTAATACTCCAGTTGTATCTCCCCATCTGGCCTTATGAATGGTCTACAACACATGAACAGGTGTATATAAGAATTTGTGTTAAATACGAACAGCTGACAATAGGTACAGCTTTAGACTAGGCACATTCAATTTTCTTCAGTCATTTGTCTCTGAAATAAGTTTGATTTCTTATAATCTGTGTAAAAAAAAGGGAAGGGAAACAGGAGTCCTGCATCCTCAGTGATTATGTCTCTTTCTCTACTCTGCTATATCAAGCTAGTGGTGAGTGTGCAGTGATGCAGACATCAGCAGTATGACTGAAGGACTTCTATCGCAAGTTGTTTTGTTATTCCCTTTAATGTACCTAATTGCATACATTTGTTCAAAAGATTCAAATATTTGTTTTTATTATTTTACCCTCCCCCTTCTTGGAAAATACTATTTTGATGTCTGTGAAATCATAACATATTCCTTCTAGCATGCATTACATGATGTGCTAGGTTATAAGTTCATCCCAGAAGTCACTGAAAACATGAAGAAGCTGCATCTAAGACATTTACACCTTTAAGGAAACAAATCAGGTCACTGTATTCAGTGCCAATATGTGAGGAATGTATGGCAATAATGCTAAGATTTCAAGTGTGGACTGTCACTCAAGGATATTTACTAGAGGCAGCAACTTATTAGCCAGTTGACAGCATAAATTATAATAGTTGTTTAATCAAAACAAGTTGTTCTGTGTTCAGTATAAAGATTTTACAGTTGTATACAAGCATAGTCTTTAGATACACTTCATTATCTGAACATTATACCACTGTACAGACATATTCCCTGGGATTCAGAAACACTGTCTCCAAAATCCAGCTATAATGTTTCACCTTAAAGAGTCACAAGGAAAACTGGCAGGAAATTGGCACCAAAACCAGTTGTCACATGCATCATCCACCGTGCATCAACAAGCATCCACAGGAACCTCATTTGCACAATGGATGGTGGGCTAATATACTACAGATACTGTTCATAGGTTCATAGGAGGTTACTAGGCTATAGGAGGTTATTAGGCCCCTTACAAGCCTAGCCAAGTTCACCCCTTCTTCCCTTAAGGGTCTAGAGATATGGTCTATGTTATAAGCAGATCTAAATCAGCACCAACTGCCCCTATCCAAAAGAAACACAGGTGAAACCCCAGGGTGAATTTGTGGTTTTTCATCCAGTCATCCAAGTTATGCTTAAAAAGGGTTAATAAGGGACTCTGTTTAACCTTTATTGGAAGTTTATTCCAGAGGAGGAGCAACCTCTGGGAGACACATCTGTCTCTCCAGCAAGTCCTGTTGATGTCACATGCTAGGTTAAGGTTCCTAGAGTGAGTGAATTGTGTACCATTTGACTTATGAATGTGCAGCATTTCCAATAAGGTAGGATCAGAGGTTGCTCTTTATGCAAGGCACAGATCGCCTCTGAGTAGTCTATACGATACAGAGTATAGTGACAGTGATTTCAGTCTGTCTACATAAGGTATGTGCAGAAGACCCTGAATTTTCTTTGTGAGGAATCTTTGAGGTTCTCCAGTTGCTGCAGCTGCCTGTTTAGGTACATACCAAAGGGATCATTGTATTCTATTATTGGCCTGATGAGGGAAGAATACAAGGGGTTATAATCTCTTTTGTTCTAGAAGCTATGCCATTTCTTATGAGGTGAGCAATGTTAAAGGCCTTCCTTACCACCATGAAGACATGGTGATCAAAAGTAATGTTGCTGTCAACATGTGTGCCCAAATCTCTCATCACTGATTTAATGCTTAGGGTACTGTTATTAATATGGCAATCTGCAGGTACATCGCCTTTGCCAATGGGGACAATAATGCATTTTTTTGCATTCAGTTTAAGACCATGACTTTGGCACCAATCATTGGTCTGCATAAGTCCTTCTTGTAGAATGCTGACATCATTTGAGGACTCAATGACTGCTCCCAGTTTGCGGTCATCAGCAAACTTTGTCAGCTACAGACCTTTTGTTTTTGTCTGTACTTCTGAGAAGTATATTCCTAACAATTGGGACCCCAGCCCCAATCCCTGTGGAACACCACTGGTAATGGGTTTGCTGGTGGAAGTGGAGTCCCCAAATTTGATTGTATGTGTTCTGTCAGTGAGCCAGTTTGCAACCCACCTGACAGTATATGGGTTAGCCCCCAGCTGGGTGAGTTTCCAATGATGCCTGAATAGGTGATTGTGTCAAAGGGCTTGGCCAGGTATAGGTAGGCCATATGCACAGATTTGCCTTCATCCAGGGCTTTGCTGACAGTCTCAAAGAAGTCCACCAGGTTCAACAGGCAGGATCTCCCTTTAACAAAACAAAACTGGGTCAGGTCAAGTGTTTGAAGGTCTCCTATATCCTTGTTGATATGGTCCATGATGATTTTCTCCATGGCCTTGCAGATGAAGCTAGTTAGGCTAATGGGTCTGTAGTTCCAAGGGTCGGTGGATGCAACTCCTTGTGCAAGAAGATGACAGTAGCTGTTTTCCATTTAGCACAGACAAAACCAGTTCTTAGGCTGTGGTTGAAAAGATTACCCAATGGTGTTCCTAACTCTTGTTTTAAACCATTGGGAATGCAGCTTGGGATGTTATCAGATCCCATAAAGGTTGTGTTTTTTGGCCTTGGGAGGAGCAATTACGATCTGCTGTTTAGAGATACTAGGTGGAGAATAAGTGGAAGGAATGTTTTGAGGTAAGTGTGGCAGGGACAGCAAGGAGAAGTTTTCACTGAACCTGTCAGCTAGCATGTAGGCTATTTCTACCATTCACTACTAGTTCAGCATAAACCTGGGCTTTTCTTTTAAGGTTTCTGATATAGCTAAATAATGCCTTATGGCTATCCTTAGCTAGGGATGCTTTCCTAGATTCATAGTTAGCTTTAGAGAACTTAACAAGATGTCTTATTTGCTTGCTCAAGCTGAGATAGGTGTGCTTCCAATTCTGAGATCATTCCTTCTTGCTCTTCGAAAGCAATTTCTTCCTCTTATTATATAACCTGCTTATGGTGGATGTCTACCAGGCAAGCTTGTTTTTTTCTTGAGAATCTTGCTTTGGCCCAAACAGGAATGGCTGAGGCAATACAGTTGTATAGGTGTTTATACAATGCATTGGTGTATAGCACAGTTTAGGTGTCCTTGCCATCAGTGGGGACAGGAGCTTTGAATCTATTAATGCTTTCTCATAACAGGTTGTAGTTGGCTTTGAAGAAAGTTTTTAAGCCTAATTTCTTTTTTTTGGGGGGGGGGGTCTGATGCTATCATTACTTCAGAAGAGACTGATTAATGATCAGGCTTCACCAGGGAGGGCTGCTAATGTGTGGTGGTACACTGTTCTACCATGTTGGTAAGTACCAAGTCTAGAATGTTTGGGCCCCTTGTGTGGTGCCAAATATCTGTTCCAAGGCATTTGAGTTAACAAAGTCCAAGAACCTTTGGGTGAGTGTGTTTGTATATGTATAATTTATCCAGTCTATGTAGTTTGTCACCCATAACCCGGGTGTTTGGTTGTATTTTGAGCGACTGAAGTAGATCCAAGTAGCCAGTGTGGATATCATGGTACATGGAGGGTGGGGGTCTATAGTTGGCAATAACTTGGAGAGGGGTCTTTCCTATAGTTATTTGCACATGGAGTAACTCTAGGGAATTATTCTGTTTAACCAGTCTAGAGGTGTATTTATCTTTGATGAATATTGATGCTCCTCCTCCTTTAGTTTTCATTTGTTCATTTTGTGGTCTGAACATGTGGAAGGCATTATGTACAAGTATGGCTGAGGTGCTCTCTGTAGCCTTGAACCAGGTATCTGTGACTGCACAGGTGTCCTCATCTTCCAAGATGGGGAGTACTTCTAGTGACTGCAGTTTCAGATTTAGACTCCTAGCGTTTAGCAGCATAACTGTAAGGTTGTTTTTTGAGGATATTTTAAGATTGGGAGTTTTGTTTTTGTGACATTGCCTAAAAAAGGCACAATGGAGGAGGCAACGGCCTTAGCCAGTAGCGGAAAGTCTAGAGATGACAGATGAAGACCATTTCTGGCAAAACATTGTGGTCTACCAACCATATCCTCCGAGGCTGACAGGTACTGGATTCCCTTAGAAGACACAAGAAACTAAGCCAATTGTTGAAGTCAGTCATTTTTGTCTGTATTGAGACATCATCCTAGGTGATTGTAGAATGCTGCTTAAGACTAGGGACATACCTGCCTGGGACACATAATCAGAGAGCTTAGTCATGTCTCTCTTCATATATCCAGTGAAGTGCGTCTCAAGTCATTCACGCTAACATGGACTATGACAGAGTCATGACAGTACCTGTTGTTGAGAGACTTGACTGCGTGTGTGATGTGGAGGATACTGGCACCTGACAGACAGCTGACTGTGACCTTTTCTTTATCCATCCTGGTGAGTGGGACATCTGTATATCTCACAAAGGAGTCACCTATGACTAAAACATTTGATTTTTTGTTTTGCCTTAGGGGCATGTTTGGTACACTAGTGCATGTGTTTGTATGTGTACTGCGATTTGCTGAAAATGTATTAAGTGAAGTGTCTTTATGTTTGGGAGATCTCTGATCTTTAGGTAGGCTTCTAGTGAGAACCTCTGCATATGTAGGTTTAGGTGTATATATTGATGGAGCAGGAGGAGAAGTGTGTGAGCTGACAACTTGCTTAGTATCTGATGCACTGATTTGTGAGTGAGAGACCCTAGATTCTAGATTTATTTATTTATTTAAGTTTGATGACTGGGGAAGTCCACTGGGCCAAGAAGAGTGAGCCCATTTTCAGTGGAAGCCTGGGGAGAAAAGCTCTATAATAATTGCAAGTTACATTTCACATGTTACAAAAGGACATAGTTCATGCAGCTAATTAAACATTTACAGATAAACTCCATGATATTTGCAATTGGCTGATTCTTAATGATGTTACAGGCCACCCTCACAAACTCAGGAACCTCACATGGCCTTCCTGAAAACACTAGAGGGGATAAATGTATCACCAAACACCATCATACTAGGTGACTTCAATTACCCTAATATAGACTGGGAACACTACTCAAGCCCAAACACCCTAGCCCAAAAGTTCCTGGAATTCATAAACTCAAATGCCATGGAACAACTAGTCACCATCCCCACAAGAGGAGAAAACATATTTGATCTCATCATCACGAACATGGGAGCACAATGTTCAACACCGGAAGTATACCCCTCACTGGTGAGATCAGATCACAAACTAATCTCGCTGGAGGTCCTCATCCCACCCACCTGAAATAAAAAGACCACAGTAAAGAACTTCTCGAAAGCCGACTTCACACTTCTAAAGACTAGTGTGGTCTCCTTTAAGGCCCCGAGCCGTGGAAAACAGTACTCAAGCCGCTGAATCACTTACAAATGCCTTCTACCAGCACCTGCAGGACTGCATGGATAAGGCAATCCCAAGCAAAACAAAGACTTTTTGTACCAAAGGCAAGCGTCCAGTCTGGTGGACCCCAGCCATAAACAAACTCTACAACAAAAGGAGGAAGCTACTACAAGATAGAGCAAAATCCTTAAAAGGTAAGACACCCTTGATCACTATAAGTAAAAAACTAAGAGCTCTCATAAAATCATCCAAAGCAAATTTTGAGAGAAAAATGGCTAAAGACTCAAAAGACAATCATAAGGCCTTCTTTAGCTATGTTAGAAACCTGGGAGGAAACTCCCAGATATGCTCAGAACTAGTTCAAAATGATGTGAAGATTACTGATCCTACAGACATTGCCAACATACTGGCTGACAGGTTCAGTGCAAACTTCTCCCCTCCCCAAAGGAGAGATATCTATACCAAGCGATTGCAGCCCCCAAACATCTCCAACGCCCAAGTGAGAACTGCTCTCTCCAAAGCAAAAAACACAGCATCCATGGGACCTGATGGTGTCCCCGGCTGTGTGCTCCACGAACTCAACGAGGAATTAAACCCACAGCTAGGACAGCTGTTTAATCATAGTCTTACCTCTGGATACGTACCCAGGGAGTGGCGCACTGCAACTGTGGTCCCACTTCACAAAGGCGGTGCCTCCACCAACCCTGGAAATTACCGGCCCATTAGCTTGACAAGCCTTATCTGCAAAGCCATGGAGAGGATCATAATGGACCTCATAAATAAAGACATAGGGAATTTGCAGACTTTGGATCCATCCCAGTTTGGCTTTGTCAAAGGCAGATCATGCCTTCTAAACTTGGTTGACTTTTTCGAAACAGTCACCAAAGCCATTGATGAGGGAAAGGCAGTCCATACAGCCTACCTTGATCTGGCGAAGGCCTTCGATACAATACCCCACTCAGGGATCATTGAAAAACTCATCATCTTAAATGTTAACCCATACATCACAAGATGGGTTGCAAACTGGCTGAGTGACAGAACCCACAGGGTCAGAGTTGCTGGCGCCATGTCAGACTCAAAGCCTGTCACAAGTGGTGTACCACAGGGCTCAGTCCTGGGCCCACTCTTGTTTGGCATCTACTTTTCCGAAGTACAAGCAAACACAGGAGGGTTATGGCTGACAAAGTTTGCAGATGACTGCAAACTAGGCGCCATAGTAGAAAACACATCTGACACAGATATCCTTCAGAAGGGTCTCACAGAAACGGATAACTGGTGCCAGAGCCATGGCCTAAAGTTAAATGCCAAAATGCATAGTCATACCCTTCGGGAAAAACAAGGTTACCCCTAGCTACAAAATAGGTGGCAATCCACTGAGCACAGAAGAAGTTATCAGGGACCTGGGGACCCAGGTTGATAGTAGTCTGTCATTCGACACCCATGTAGCTAAAGTAGTTAGGAAGACCTTCTACATTGCCCACCTTATCATGAAGGGATTTTCATCTAGATCAAGGGAGGTCATCGTCTCCCTATACTCATCACTCATCAGACCAATGATTGAGTACAATGCCCCATTCGGAATGTATCTGACCCGACACTTGCAGCAGCTGGAGAGGCCACCGAAAGTTCCTCACCAAAAGGATAAAGGGTCTCAAACATCTGTCCTATGCTGCCCGACTGAAAGAACTCCAGCTCTATTCAGTCGCTTACCGCTTGCTCAGAGGTGACCTTTGCCTAACATACAAGGCCATGTCAAACCCAGATTTGATGAATATGCTTCACCTCAAAAATCTAGATCCGTCAGAGCCACAAGGGCGGGAGACTTAAACCTCGACACGGCTATTAATAGGATGTGCTGGAGGGATAGATTCATCACCCAAAGACTCCCTATGCTGTGGAATAAAATCCCGGTATATGTGAGGCAGAGCACCTCGCTGGCCTTGTTCAAGAGAAATCTTGACCAATGGATGGGAGATCGCAGATATACCCCAGGGATTACCTCAGTGTCACTGCTCAACAGAGGCACAGCAAAATAATGGGTATAGTTCCCCATACTAAAGGGGTGGCGTAAGCCACAAAACTATGGGCTAGGCTTGTAAATGCCCTCGGGCAGATAGCCTAGTATGAACCTATGAACCTATGAACCTATAATATAGATGCATCTCTCACATATTGAATTTGTGTGAATTGGGGGGAGTAGGTTGTCAGTGTACATGAGACAATTGCTACATTGCCTCAGGATGCTCATGTCAATCAGGGTGGCTGGAGAAATTGTGGGAAATTGTCCATTCATGATGCTAGGTGAAGTACTGTGCTCAGTAACAGGGAGGAGACTAGAAGGACCAGGTATGGCTAAGGGACAAGAAAATGTTCTAAACTGTGAGGGGCTTAATGGCTTAGACTTGTGGAGGAATCTCAGAGGCTCAGCTGAGTGTTTTATCTGGGTAGTGAGGCACAACAGTGAGAAACCTCCAATGGAGCACAAGCAGTTGACTAAGGGTAAATTATCTGTCTAGCAGTTTGCATCTATAACTGCCAATGGTATCCTCCACTGAGTGGTAATGTGAGTTTATGAGGGTGGTGCACACCATGCAAGCCTGAGCTGACATGGGAAACAAGTAGAAATGAAATTAAATTGATTTCAAAAACTTTAACCAATAGTAACTAGACTGGGCCCTGGGCTAACAATTACCACTCAGCTATGTCCTTAGCTACACTCTACTCTCACTGGGGTGTCGGTGGTGGCCCTCTTTTGTGGAGGAAAGCTGGATTAGTGCTCAGAAACTGTAAAAACAGACTGGGTGCAGCAAATCTGAACCAAGTCTATGCTAGGCTAAAAATGCAGGAAACAGCAAAAATACAGTAAAATACAGTTCAACAATAACAGCACACAGTAAAATTATACAAATTGTTCAGTAGCAGGCAGTGGATGGTTCAGATAACACATGAGATAGATTGCTTGTTGCTAACCTCTAAATTAATCAAAGGGAAAGCACAAGCCTGAGACTTATTCCAACAATCCCCAACTCGGATGGGTCCTTGGCTGCACACTTCTGCCACAAGGGTGCAGGGGGACTTCTTAATGTAAGATGGCTGCACTGTTATGGTTCACAATGACACTATAAAGTATGAAACATGACAGTCCTTCATCAGTGTGTATGCTGTTAAGAAAACAATCACTGCAGCAATGCCATTTACATTAGATTGCATGTGGAATTATGGATTCACTCTCCCTGGGCATTGCCTAAACAGTGTATGCACACCACTGCTGGACCAAAGCATGTGCACATATCAAGGACAACTGAGTGTGATGCTGATCATGTGTTCATGTCATGAAAATTGAACTGGTTAAAAACAATGAGAAGACATAGAACAGCAAGTTCAGGTCCTGCAACAGCAAAAATTCTGAGATGTTGATAAAGTAAAGTAAAGCTCTACTTATTCAAAGTAAGTGCTACTTTTTTGTCAATTTTGTCAAGCATGTCTGCTTTTACCTACTGTTGTACTTGCTGCTATAATATGAAAGAAGTTTGCGTCTACTTGTCAATAGATTGGGGAGGTTTATTGAGAGGGGTACTGCAAGGGTAGGATAATTGTTGGGCTGAAATATTGTTCAGCATAATGGGAGACATACCCATTTGCACATACTCAGTGCACAGTTCCACACTCTTCTGCCTTCCAGTACCACTTTCAGTGCAAAGATTTGACTGTTGTATACACTACATATTGTGTAGTGCATATGGCTGTATACAGCAAAATTAATGTTAACCCAGGTGTCGAGTCTTAATTTGGTAACTGTTGTCATGTCACTGGCCTCGCAGTGCACCATGTCAGAACAGGAGGTTGTTGTGATGATGTGAGGAATTGCCAGCTATGCCAGGAGAAATACGGCAGTGGATGTGTAACATATGTCAGTATAGTTAGCTGGAGTTTTGTAAAGAATTATATACCATTTGAAAATCAAACTGAGTTGTACAGGTGCTTGTTTTGAAAATCCATTTGTAAAGCTGCTTTTGTTAAAAATGTATGAAAAGTGGGTCCTGATGGATACAAAAGAAGTACACATGTATGTCACACTGTATTGTGACTGTTTAAATGAATATCTTATAACAGAGGATACTGGAATAGAAGAGGTTAATCTATGTCGAAATAACTTGAAAAATAGTCTGAAATTAAATTACCTGGTTTAGGCCATAAAGATTGTATCTTACAGTTCTGATTGCAGCCAGAGACAAAATGTTTGAAATGTCTGTGAAAAACAGGACTATGAATCCTACTGTATTGTCCTTAGGGGTGAACTAATTGCTACCCTGGAAGGGGAGAAGTTTTGAAATGGTTTTATAGCTTCTAGATGTTATAACACATCTCAGTAAAGCTCTGTCTGTGTGTATGGTAACTCATATGTACTAAATTCTGGTTCAGTTTCTAACAAATGGGGTTGTGTGAGAATCAAAGTCAGATGACCAGATGCATGTGATGTCATTCTGTAATCCAGCACTGAAATGATGTTTTAACACTAGATAAGACAAGTTTCTGGGCAGTTTGTTTTTGAAACCTGGCATAGAAGGAAGACAACTCACCCACTTAATCTTGCCTTGCTTTACTAAGTAACTAGGGAACAGTAATTCTTTAGATCAGTCAGGACAATATGGTGAGATTAGTTAAGTTCTGTTTTTTTTTTGTATGTGTGCAAATCTATCCAACTGTGTTATTGTTAATATTTCTTGTGATTTAAACTCTTGTGTTTATTGTAAATAGATATTTAATATTTTCATGTTCTTCTATTATTTATTATTAAATATAGTTAAACTTTTCATTGTGGCTGGTCTTTTAGAGAATATTTTAACCTT